>NC_054383.1:129719220-129919220 GCF_017654675.1 Xenopus laevis | reverse complement strand
TGCACAGACACAGAAATACATTCAATATAGGTGCAACAAAAATGCAAGTACAGGTATGGGACCTGTTATCCAGAATGCTCGGGACCTGGGGTTTTATCGGATAACGGATCTTTCTGTAATTTGGGTCTTCATGTCTTCTGTCTACTAGAAATTAATTTAAACATTAACTAAACCCAATAGGCTGGTTTTGCTTCCAATAAGGATTAATTATATCTTAGTTGGGATCAAGTACAAGCTACTGTTTTATTATTACAAAGAAAAAGGAAATTATTTTTAAAAATTTTGATTATTTGGATAAAATGGAGTCTATGGGAGACAGTAAACACAATTATCATGAAACAGCAAGAATCTATCGAATCATTAGGATAACCTTAACGCTTTCCAAGTTGGGCCCGGGTGCTCAGACCTTCAGCATAGGGGAGTAATTCACGACAAAAATAGCAAATAGGCTGGCACCAATCCAGAACATCCAACAAAAAATGGAATCCAACAAAAAATGGGCGCATTATAAAAAATGGGGAACATATATGCCAGTATGTCTAGGTGAATAAAGACAGCAACAGTAGCACAAGATCTAATAATGGCTAAACAGGGGCTGCAGGACAAGACATTAATGATAAGACAAGATGGCAGCAGTAAGTAAAGACAATAGCATTATATAACTGTAGCCCAGTCTGCAATCTCTCAGTCAGGGAGTTCTGCGATGAACAGTTCTACTATTTATAAATGGCATGGCCCTACAAAGTCTGATCTGACTTCGGACTTAGTTTACAACCCGGGATCATTGAGATTCTTCCCCAATTTTATTTTAATTCTCAGAAGCATCAGCATTTAAAGGGTAAATACATCTTGAAACTAATGTCTAGCAAGCTCTATCTGAATGGACCTAATTACGAAGCCCAAGAAAGCCTCTTACCTTATTAGTGGGAAGCTCGGATGCCAAATGCCAAGTTCTTTCTTAACCTTCCCAGTACTAGTTGCAAGACCATTGTGTAATTATAGCAAAAGGCTACGTAAGACTGTGCAGCGGCTACAGGATATGGAAACCAAAGAAGAAGGAAGTTAAGTGTAAACTAAAGTTCCAGAGATTAGTAAGATATAGTTTTACATACACTTTGATACATTTAAGCACCATGTGTTGCAGGTTTCACTGTTCACAATAAGTATCTGAGGTCATGTGAGAATAAAAGATGAATAGCAGGAAATAATTCAAAACTGAGGACATGTTGCAAAGTTGCTAGATATACTTCCCAAAGGCATTCTGGGTAACAGTCATATGCTTAATTCTAATTAAGTGCATTGTCCACTCAACAAACTACCCCTCGGGAATGTTCATCGGAAACAGAAGAAACCGTTAGACGTGCCCAAACTTATTTTTGTTCTTTTACTAATATTTGGTGGGTTGGGAGTAAGTTGGTGGTTCTTAAACTTTAGGGCTGGCCTCCACATGTAGGCTCATGGTGTTGGATGGTTGGATCAAGTCTGAAGGCGAGTTAGAGACAGGTCTGGATAGAATTCCTATTTGGGAGTAAGTTGGTGGTTCCTAAACTTTAGGGCTGACCTCCCCTATAGGCTCAATGTAGTGGTTGGTTGGATCGAATCTGAAGGCCAGTTAGAGACAGGTCTGAATAGAATGCCTATTTGGCAGTAAGTTGGTGGTTCTTAAACTTTAGGGCTGGCCTCCCCCATATAGGTTCATTGTGTTGCTTGGGTGGATACAATCTGAAGGCCAGTTAGAGACAGGTCTGGATAGAATGCTTTTTTGAAGAGTAAGTTGGTGGTTCCTAGACTTTCGGGCTGACATCCTCCATGTAGACTCATAGTGTTGGTTGGGCGGATCCAGTCTGAAGGCCAGTTAGAGACAGGTCTGGATAGAATGCCTATTTGCTCTCCAGAAGTCCATCTTGGAGGTCAGGTAGATTTGAGAGTAACACTGCTTTAGAGGTTTGAAACTATGGCTAATAAATTACTTGTTTCATATGTTATGAGCTAAAGGGGCCCTGGCCAAATGTTGGGTCCACTGCTCTAAGGAGATGATGCCAGGTGTAAGGCAAGCGCCTGTCTGAGATGTCTATGATTGTGATTTGTGTACATGTCTATCGGTGTGTGTTTAGATTTAGATTCCCCAAAGTTCAGCTTTTGGGGTGTCAGGAACTTGTAGATCAGCAACAACTCTCCGGAGGGGTGACACTCAGATCCCTTTGGCTTTCCGAAGTCGTCTGAAGTTTCCTCATGAGGCGACTTCGGAAAACAAAGCCGTTGATATACATTCTAGCCGGCTAGAAGGCATTAGGGGTGTTAAGTCGCCCGAAGAAGAGGCTATTTGTTGCTGGCCGACTAATCTCCCGAAATAGCCACGTCCGCCACCACCCTTAATTACTCACATTCCTAGAGGGACAGTGTTTTGGCTAGAATGTAAATCGCCAGTGGGATGGCACTCGTATCACTTTGGCTTTCTGAAGTCGCCAGAAGTTTCCTCGTGAGGCAACTTGGGGCAACTTTAGAAAACGAAGCATTAAGAGTGCCATCCTGCTGGCGTTTTACATTCTAGCCAGCGGGAATGCATTAGGGGAAATTCACCCGAAGAAGAGGTGATTTGTTGCTGGCCGACTAATCTTCAGTAGCCATGTCTGCCACCACCCTTAAGTACACACATTATGAGAGGGATGGTGTTTCATCAGTGTGTGACAGAGAATCCTCATTGCTAAATAATCACGCAATCCCCTCGTATTGACCAATGATGTTGTGATAAAGAGCAATTAACAGCCCTGATTACATTCGGACATTGCCTGCTGATTGCAACACATACTGCTCATTTCCAAAATATCTCAGGGCCAGAGAAAACCCCCGGGACTTGTTTGGTTTGAGCCACAATGATAAAAGTAAATATTGACTGTTTGCTACTTGACAAATATTTATCAACATGATACACTTCACACAAATACCTTCAACTACTTTTACATTTTTAGTGAAAGAAAATAAAGCCCTTCTATAACTTGTTGTCTGACCCCCTAAGTTTGCTCATAGTCTGATAACATGACTAAACACATTTTTTAAGGATTTAATTTGAAGGATTTTTATGGTTCTTGTGTATTATAAACATGACTATCCTATAAATGATATCCTTATGCATGTGGCTTAGTGATGTCATCAGTTATAATGGTTATACTATTACAGTATATTCACTATATAACTGGCGCTTAGGTATGTAATTTGTCACATGAAGCATGGAGATGTATGTATTCATAGAATAATGTACCCCAATTTTAAGATGTGAGGCTATGATAAGTTCTGTGACCTTTTTAAAAGCACTGGATCTGCAGCCTTTTGCCTTTATATGGTCACAGAACAACCCCTCAGTGACTTCTAATATCCTTATCATTTACAGTAGGGGGGTACATTATCCCTTATAATACACGAGTGATACTCAGAGTTCTCTGTATAACTCAGCCTGCAGACTTGTGCCTTTATATGGTCACAGAACAACTCCTCAGTGACTTCTAATATCCTTATCATTTACAGTAGGGGGTACATTATCCCTTATAATACACGAGTGATACTCAGAGTTCCGTGTATAACTCAGCCTGCAGCCTTTTGCCTTTATATGGTCATAGAACAACCCCTCAGTGACTTCTAATATCCTTATACTTTACAGTAGGGGGTACGTTATCCCTTATAATACACAAGTGGTACTCAGAGTTCCCTGTATGAATCAGCCTGTACCCCAACATACTGCATTTCTTGGCATCCAACCTCAAATTTCTCCTCTCCTCTCACACTTCCTTCTCTGACCCTGACTATCTTGTCTACAAATACAAAACTCTTCTGACTTCCTTCGTTATGATCCTCTCCTTCCTCACCATCAGTTAGCCTCCATTCCTAGACTCTGGTTTAACTCCACCACCCACCTACCTCACTCCTTTACTTGCTCTTCTGAATGACTATGGAGGAAATCCCATGCATTTGCTGACTTTCTTCACTACAAATGTCTCCACTCTTACTTAAGCACTTCTTTTAGGCTCCCTAAATATATTCACATGCAGAAATGTAACCCACTGTAACTCTTTTTTCTGTTCAGCTCAATGCTGGATGCCAGAATGTAGCGAATTCCTAGAGAATCCTTCCTCCCCATCACTGAAGTGTCAGTTCTGCTCTCCTCATTTCATACCAATACAAATACACACCAAGAAGACCTTAATAACTGTAGGCCTGTCTGACCCTTCCCAACCAAGCACCTCGAACAGATTGTCTCTCAGCGTTTACTGAACCTCCTCATATCAACCATCTTCTTGACCCCTCTCCTTCAGGTTTCAACAAATGTCACTCTGCTGAAATATCTCTAACTAAGGTTATCAATGATTTCCATGCTGCTGAGGACCAGGGACTCTATTTTAAACTCAAACTCCTGGATCTTTCTGCAGCATTTGATACTGACCATTCTCTCCTTTTAAAATACCTCAAAATGCTTGTTATTGGTTGTCCAGCTTTTTCATGTCATTCTATCTCTCTAGGTGCACCATCATTGTAACGATTTCTAACAGGACCTTTCAACCTGTAGATCTCTTGGTTGGTGTGCACCAAGTGTCTGCCTTAGGTAAGGGTACTGGCCTTTGTATATTTTTACCTTTCTTCCCTACTACTAAGCATCATTTTAAGGTGGCAATCCTAGTCTGAGGGCCTCTTCTAACTTTACATTTTCTCTTATGGTGACTTCATCACATCCATCACATCTTACTCTTCTGCCATGATCATAGACCTGCTATTCAGGCTATAAGGAAGCAATGCCTTACTGTAGTATGCAACTTGGTTGGCTGCTCCCACCTGATGCCCGCCTCATGTAGTCTGCCAGTTGACATAGGGGCCTTCAAATAGCCAATAACTGCCCTTACGTGGCACCTCAGGAACTTTTTTTCAATCTTTTGTTGCTCCCCAACTCTTTTTATGTTTGAATGTCAAGGATAAAAAAAGGTTGAGGACCACAGCCTTAGATCTATTTCTTACTTTTTCAGCTCAAATTGCATAGCTAACCACAGTGCTGTCCAACTTCTGTGGTACCGAGGGCTGGAATTTTTCTGGCTTACATGGTGAAGGGCTGATAATGGAAGCCAGTGTTTACCACTCCCTGTTTTTTAACTGCACCGACTGTAAACCACACCCATGTTGCCACAACAATTTTTAAGACCATGTCCACATAAATAGTGGTAGCACACAAAAAAACCAAATGGTTGGTGCTCACTGCAGGGATATCACCCATCACTCATATGTGAAACTTTTTACATATTAAAACATACCCTTGAATCCATATGTCTCCTCCTCCCCTGTGGATAACACAGCACCCATCAGCACAGAATGAAACACATAAGGGGCCCCTAACAACAATTTCCAAATGCTAACAATCCCCCAGAACAAACCCTGCCAGGCTCATCTCCCACAGGTAGCATAAGGCAGACAGAGTATGACACACACAGGGAGCATAGGGCAAGTAGAGTATGGCACACACAGGGTGCATAGGGCAGGCAAAGTATGGCACACACAGGGAGCATACGGCAAGCAGAGTATGGCATACACAGGCAAAGTAGGACAGACAGAGTATGGCACACACAGGGTGCATAGGACAGGCAGAGTATGGCACACACAGGGAGCATAGGGCAGGCAGAGTGTGGAATACACAGGCAGAGTAGGACAGGCAGAGTACGGCACACACAGGCAGAGTAGGACAGACAGAGTATGGGACACACATACAGAGTAGGACTGGCAAAGTATGGCACACACAGGGAGCATAGGGCAAGCAGAGTGTGGCTTACACAGGGAGCATAGGGCAGGAAGAGTATTGCACACACAGGCAGAGTAGGACAGGCAGAGTATTGCACACACAGGCAGAGTAGGACAGGCAGAGTATGGCACACACAGGGAGCATAGGGCAGGCAGAGTATGGCACACACAGGGAGCATATGGCAGGCAGAGTATTGCACACACAGGGAGCATAGCGCAGGCAGAATACAGCAGGAGACAGGGAAACTTATTAAGACCACTCTAAGATGAACAGTTCATTCTGTGCTACATACAGTGACAAAATGCTGGTGCCCCTCCAGCAGTTTGTATGAGGTTTGAACATGTCGACAATGTTGTCACTTTCTGTCTAAGTTATATTCACTTACAATTCTTAGTTTTTATAATTATGTATTAATTGTTGTACCCATAAAAGTCTCAATACTATGCAAATGCCTTCTAGATCTGCAGGTGTGTCTCAGTGACACCTAATGGTGTGAATTAGGAATGGCAAAAGCTCTCTTCCCGTTTCAAGCACCGAAGGTATATATTCCCATTGAGCTTGCAGTCTAAGTCCATATTCCTACATTATATTGTGGTATTAGTTTGGTCATATAAATAGGATGCTAGCCAATCCTTATCTGGTGGGTGGGTGGCCTGTGGCACAGCAGACCTGCTAGCAGGGACGTAATTATAGAGGAAGCAGACCCTGCAGCTACAGGGGGGCCCAGGAGATATAGGGGCCCTGTGAGGCCCTTATTCATATGTAATTTCAATAAATATTATTAAAACAGGTCAACCTCTAGATATGTTGGGGGTCTGAAAAATAATTTGTTGTGGGGCCCAGTGATACTGTATGTAGTTACGCAGGCCCGGACTGGCAATCTGTGGGTTCTGGCAAATGCCAGAGGGGCCGCCATAAAATGCCATAGAAAGTCACTATTTAGTGGGCTGGTGGGAGCTGTTTTGGCCTCTCTATACTTGGAATTCCAGGGCCTATTTTGACTTCCAGTCCAGACCTGTAGTTACGCCACTATGTGTTACGGTCCTGCAGTATATATTTCCCTGTGTGAGAGCAGAGCTATGATTGGCTACCCTCATCCTTCCGGGAATAAGCTATACCCTAATATTTGTATGGCAGCTCCTAACCATATATATAGTAAGGATATATTATTGTATAATAAATACAAATAAACAGTGAAGGGATGTTCTAAATCCATCTATACCCCCATACTATACTGTCTGTGTAAATGAAAGCACACATATAGGAAATTCAACTTTAAGTTAACTTTTAGTATGTTATAGAATGTCCAATTATAATCAGCATTTCAGTTGGTCTTCATTATTTTTTTTATAGTATTTAAATTATTTGCTGCCTTCTTCTGACTCTTTCCTACTTTCAAATGGGGGTCAATGACCCCATCTAAAAATCAAATGTTCTGTAAGGCTACACATTTATTATTATTACTTTTTATTACTTGTCTTTCTATTCAGGCCACTCTTATTCATACTCCCGTCCCTTATTCAAGTCAATGCATGGTTGCTAGGGTAAATTGGGTCCTAGCAACCAGACTACTGAAATTAACAAACTGGAGAGCTGCTGAATAAAAAGCTAAATAATGCAAAAACCACAAATAATAAAAAATGAAAACCAATTACAAATTGTGTCAGAATATCACACTCTACATCATCCTAACAGTTAATTTAAAGGTGAAGTGCCCCTTTAAGCTGACACTCCTTTTTGCAGGACAATAAGAGAGTGTGAGTGCGGCTTTCTTCCTTTGCTGGTGATGCCTGTGAATCACACCAGTATGTGTGACAGTTACCCTAAATGTGACATCCTCTTATAGCCACTCATAACACTTCTCACACACACACATCTCCTGCCTTTATACACTGCTAATAATCTTCAATCCAGTGCAAGTGATTGATCGATTTAGAAGTCGACTGCTCAAGGGACCGGAGGTGAGTGCTTTTTCTAACAGTGACAGATTAGTACTCTGATATACTCTATCTATCTATTGGCTTTGCTCCGTACTGTACATGTGGGACTGCTGGTAATATGAAAAAAAAACTGAATTTTAAGAAACTTTTTTTTATACAAAACCAAGGATAATTTTCCAATGTTGCAAAGTTTTTCGTAAATGTAAATGCCGTTGTTTCTACCTGTCTGACTGGATGTTCCTATTTTTTTTTTCACACTTGGTTCTGACCCTGCACTCCCTCTCCCTGCACTCCCTCTCCCTGCACTCCCTCTCCCTGCACTCCTTCTCCCTGCCCTCCCTCTCCCTGCACTCCGACTCCCTGCACTCCTTCTCCCTGCACTCCCTTTACCTGCACCCCCTCTCCCTGGACTCCCTCTCCCTGCACTCCTTCTCCCTGCACTCTGTCCCTCTCTCTGCACTCCCTCCCTGAACCCAGTCGCGCTGATGCTCTGATACGCATGTGTGCATGGCCAATTCTAAGCAACTTTTCAGTTGGTCTTCATTATTATTTTTTTTATAGTTTTTGAATTATTTGCCTTCTTCTTCTGTTTCCAGTTCTCAAATGGGGGTCACTGACCTCATCTAAATGTTGTGCAAAGCTACAGATGGATTGTTATTGCTACTTTTTATTCCTCATCTTTCTATTCAGGCCTCTCCTATTCATATTCCAGTCTCTTATTTAAATCAGTTCTTGGTTGCTAGGGGAATTTGGATCCTTGTATTTCCATAGGACTCATTTTTATACGCGCGTCTATTTTGTCCAAATGCATTAAAGTCAACAGGCGTCCGAAAACGCGCAAATTTTGGCTGAAGTTTCGTGAATTTGTTTGCTGGTGGCGAAATTCTCAGCCTGTGAATTAATTTGCCCATCACTAATTGTCATCTCTACTGCATAAAAAAATAATTCATACCCAGCCAGACGAAATTACAATGTTACAGTTATTTTCCCTTCCTATCTCAGCCATACAACCACTCAATTATATACAAGAATATGAGCATAAACTTATATCATATTGCCGTAAACACTAGACACCAAAGAATAAACATTGTGCCTAGACAATCAACATAGATTCAATTACATTTTACAGCCTGGCCAATATAAATATCATGTGCTATTTTATTATAATATTAATACTGTGTAGATGTGCTCTTTCCACCAACCTCTGCTATAAAGTGCCTAACACTGTGCTCAAATAGATCCACAAGAAAATTCACATAATGTTTATTCTATACAGTGATAATAATTATGTGTTTGTTCACCACCTTCAATCAATAAAGTGCATGAATTATACTAAAAAACGTTATTTCTATTGTGAAGATCTCTAAAGGGATCGGGTTAAAAACTGTGACTGTGCTAATCCTCATACTATAGCAAACAAATCTGATCATTTAATAAGGAGAGTAATACTATACTGCCCAATGCTCCAATATACCAGGCTTTACTATATTCCCACAGGAGCCAGTCATATAGGAACCCCAGAAGGCTTTTTCCCCCTCCATCAATTTATGAAACCCACCCAACCCACCTTGACTCATAAACCAAAATAAGGAGCCGTGGGAGATGTTTCTTAGTAATTCTTAGTAATGGGCCGGTTTCCTGTCACTGGTGGTCAGAATATCGCGCATCAATATCAGTAGCAAGTGGTTTCACACACAACTATTTAAGCTGCCTGATGTGTAGAGCCCGGAAACTGCAGCTTTATGTACTCACTCCTTCCTCTGCCAAATGCTGCAAGATACGTTTAGAAAAATAAATATACAACACAAAATATATATAATAGACTTATTGATCCCATGTGCCCACAGAATGCCAGTCCAGAGCTCAGATCCCAGTAAAGTTTGTGCACCCAAAGTGGGTACAATCTGCCTGTACCCTGAACTATAGGAGGAGACTAAGGGGCAAATTCACTAAGACTCGTAGTTGCGCCAGGCGCAACTTCGCCGCGCTTCGCCAGGCGTAGTTTCGCCAGCGCTCCGCAAATTCACTAAAATCCGAAGTTGCGCACAGGGGTAGCGTAAGGTTGCGAAGTTGCGCTAGCGTTGATTCGCTAAGTAAAGCAAAGTTAATTTGCATACGGCGCCAAATTCAAATTTTAATGGAGGAATACGTATCAGCACTACAAATGCCTAGAAAACCTTCAAAACATCAAATAAAATTTTTATTTTGCCCTACACATGTGCCCACTGTCTAGGTAAGTTGCCATGAGTCAGGAAATGTAGGGGGGAAGGAGGGGAGCCCTAAAAAATTTTTCGATCTTTTTCAGCCTATCACCCATAATGTAGAAAACACGCCAGCGCTTTTTGGGACTTAGAAAATTTTTTGACTTTTTTTGAAGCAATCCCTATCTACTCTATTGCGCTTCGCCTGGTCTGAGGTGGCGCAGGAAGTCTAGCGTAAAAGGTAGCGTTCAGTACACTGCGCGCGTTAGTGAATTTGCGTAGTTACGTCCGTAGCGAAAATTCGCCAGGCGTAAGGGTGCGAAGTAACACTAGCGAATCTACGCCAGCGTTTGTTAGTGAATTTGCGAAGTAACGGAAATGCCCAAGAAAGTCACAACTTGCCCAGTTAATGAATCTTGCCAATATTAAAGAAGACTATTAAAGAATATTAAAGAATATTAAAGAATTCTAAAAAAAAAAAAAAATTCTTATATACTAAACCAAGAATATTCCATTGCTGTAAAATAATTTATAAATGAAATTGCCGTTGAAAGGAGTATCTGTTTAGGTCCTCTTCACCATTGGTTCTGACTCCTGATTTACAGATCTGGAGGGCATTGCTTTGTTGCCAGGACCATGTGATGAAGGGCCAGCCAGTGTAGGGTCACCTTTACTTCCACTGATTGTAATAGAAGTTTGTTTTTTAACAAAATATAGGTAGTCAAGAAGTCAACTCAAGAAAACAGGTAAAAAAAACCTCAACCCTCACCCAACCTAACCCAACCCTAACCCGCTGCTCCTCCACCCGCACCCGACCTTAACCCGCTGCTAGTGATGGCCGAATTTCCTGTGAATTTCGTGAAACTGCGAAAGACGCGCGAAACGCATTGAAGTCAATGGGCATCAAAATTATTTTAACACGCGTCAATTTAGGCGCCTGCGACAATTATTTTAACACGTGCCTATTTTGTCCAAATGCATTAAAGTCAATGGGTGTCTGAATAATTTTGATGTGCGACAATTTTTTATGCGAGTAACTATTCTGATGCAGCAGATTTTCGCCTGGCAAATTTTCTCTGCAGTTTTGAGAATTTATTCGCCAGTGGCAAAACGCAGAAGTTCAAATTTATTCGCACATCACTACCTGCTGCTCCTCTACCCGCACCTGACCCTAACCTGACCCGATCTTAACGTTCTGCTCCTCCACCCAACCCTAACCTGACCCAACCTTACCCTGCTGCTCCTCCACTGCACCTAACCCAACCTTGACCTGTTGCTCCTCCACCTGACCCTACCCCAGCACACTCCCCTTCTTCTGTCCCACTTCCGCCTCTGCGTGCGACTTTTTATATACCCTCGCCCGACCAGCCCCACTGTGATGTCACAAAAGAGGGCGGTTTCGGGCGACTATTTAAAAAGTCACACACAGAGGTGGAAGTGGGGCAGAAGAAGGCCGCAGGTGGGGCGAATCGAGGCTAAATTTCAGCGAGAAGATGTTGTGAGGAAGTCGGCCCGAACCCGCCCGACCTGTGAGTTCTGAGGGCTTTGGGCTAGCCCACACATCACTAATGGGTATAACAGAGGTTTCAGAAATCTGGAGACTGCAGTGAACTTGAATCCTGGTTTGGGATTAAAGGGGACCCATCACCCAAAATAATAGTTCAGAATCCTATTTATCACATTAGTCAAGATAAATGAACTTTAATTACACTGTATAAATGATTTGAATCTTGTTTCTTTCAGTCTGGGAATTCATAATTATAACAAGCAGGCAGGAGACACTTTGTGGACACTGTTATTAAGACAAGTCTTGTATCATCTCAGAATCTTGTTTGTGCACCAGAATGGGGGACCTGATGTCCATTCCCATGTCCTGGCTACACAATTAAATGGTGAAGAGACAGGGGGAATGTGAGGAGAGCAGTGACATGTAGGAAGTGCTGAATGGAAAGTGAAACTAATTGCCTAAGGCATAGAGGAGGGGCAGACAATATTTGATTGACAGCTGGATTTTTAAATGAGCTTACAACAGCTATGAATGCTTTAATAAAACATAGAACTTGGATTTAATGTTTAATTTGAAAAGGACTTTTATTATACAGCTTTTAGTGTCTGGGTGACGGGTCCACTTTAAAAACACTTAAAAAAGTATAAAGTGCTTAAAATAGTATGTTGATGTGGCTTTACACCGCGGCTAGTTCTGCTGAATGCTAAACCACAAGGTGCCACCTCTATCTATGTCAGGCAGTAACCCTAGCGCAAGCATCATGTTCTCTACCAGTAACACAGATCTTTTGTGCAATTCATTTGCCAGGGTTTGTACAGAGGGACCTGCAGAGAGAAGATGTTGTGCAGCAGAGTATTTGGGATCATTCTCTCCTGTGTCAGCCTTATTTCCATTCTCATCAGCCTGCTGACAGATTACTGGTTGGTCAACTTTGGCACAAATCTGTTCCATTCAGGATTATGGCAGATTTGCACGAAGAATGTATGTCAGACAATTGCAGGCAGTGGTAAGATTTCTATTATACTGTATTTTTCATAGTCTGTGTTACTAATCCTCCCAATTTATTTTATCCATTTAGGCAACCAGCATTTACATTTCTAAGCTTTTTACTCTAAAGCTGGACATAGACGCAAAGATCCGATCATACGAATCATTGTACGATCGGACTTTCCCATCTCCCGACCTGTCACTAACCATTCAGATCAAAGTCTTACCAGTCAGATCAAATAAAGTAGTTAAAGAACAGATCAGCCGATGTTCTGCCCCTGACAGAAATCGTAGGATAGACAAAGCTAGTGACAGTCTCCCACTGAAAATCGTACGATCGGCAATACACGCAGAGATATTATCCACAGCCGACAGAAATCTTCTAACCTGTCCGATCGACCAAACGACCGATCTCCACCGGACGAAAAATGTCGGGACTCTCCACACACGGTCCGGAAATCGTACAAATCGAGGATCGTTGCGTCTATGGCCAGCTTAAGGAGTATAGTCATCTTTAAAAAATAGGTGTCTTAAAGTGTTCAGACAGGAATTATAGAAATTATGGGACTGTGTCCTAGAGATGAAAAGTTGCAGTTGCAGGAAGAGTGTTCAACTGCTTATAAACTGATATAAAGTATAAAGGATAATGTCAGAGTAAGATGGTGCCTATAGTAACAGTGGATAATAGTCTCTGAGTGTGACTGTGGGATAGCAGGTATAGTAGGGAGAGATGGTGTCTATAGTAACAGTGGATAATAGTCTCTGGGAAGGGAGTGTGACTGTGGGATAGCAGGTATAGTAGGGAGAGATGGTGTCTATAGTAACAGTGGGATAATAGTCTCTGGGAAGGGAGTGTGACTGTGGGATAGCAGGTATAGTAGGGAGAGATGGTGTCTATAGTAACAGTGGGATAATAGTCTCTGGGAAGGGAGTGTGACTGTGGGATAGCAGGTATAGTAGGGAGAGATGGTGCCTATAGTAACAGTGGATAATAGTCTCTGGGAAGGGAGTGTGACTGTGGGATAGCAGGTATAGTAGGGAGAGATGGTGCCTATAGTAACAGTGGATAATAGTCTCTGGGAAGGGAGTGTGACTGTGGGATAGCAGGTATAGTAGGTATAGTAGGGAGAGATGGTGTCTATAGTAACAGTGGATAATAGTCTCTAGGAAGGGAGTGTGACTGTGGGATAGCAGGTATAGTAGGTATAGTAGGGAGAGATGGTGTCTATAGTAACAGTGGATAATAGTCTCTGGGAAGGGAGTGTGACTGTGAGATAACAGGTATAGTAGGGAGAGATGGTGTCTATAGTAACAGTGGGATAATAGTCTCTGGGAAGGGAGTGTGACTGTGAGATAACAGGTATAGTAGGGAGAGATGGTGTCTATAGTAACAGTGGGATAATAGTCTCTGGGAAGGGAGTGTGACTGTGGGATAGCAGGTATAGTAGGGAGAGATGGTGCCTATAGTAACAGTGGGATAATAGTCTCTGGGAAGGGAGTGTGACTGTGGGATAGCAGGTATAGTAGGGAGAGATGGTGTCTATAGTAACAGTGGATAATAGTCTCTGGGAAGGGAGTATGACTGTGGGATAGCAGGTATAGTAGGGAGAGATTTTGTCTATAGTAACAGTGGATAATAGTCTCTGGGAAGGGAGTGTGACTGTGGGATAGCAGGTATAGTAGGGAGAGATGGTGCCTATAGTAACAGTGGGATAATAGTCTCTGGGAAGGGAGTGTGACTGTGGGATAGCAGGTATAGTAGGGAGAGATGGTGTCTATAGTAACAGTGGATAATAGTCTCTGGGAAGGGAGAATGACTGTGGGATAGCAGGTATAGTAGGGAGAGATGGTGCCTATAGTAACAGTGGATAATAGTCTCTGGGAAGGGAGTGTGACTGTGGGATAGCAGGTATAGTAGGGAGAGATGGTGTCTATAGTAACAGTGGATAATAGTCTCTGGGAAGGGACTGTGACTGTGGGATAGCAGGTATAGTAGGGAGAGATGGTGTCTATAGTAACAGTGGATAATAGTCTCTGGGAAGGGAGTGTGACTGTGGGATAGCAGGTATAGTAGGGAGAGATGGTGTCTATAGTAACAGTGGGATAATAGTCTCTGGGAAGGGAGTGTGACTGTGGGATAGCAGGTATAGTAGGGAGAGATGGTGTCTATAGTAACAGTGGGATAATAGTCTCTGGGAAGGGAGTGTGACTGTGGGATAGCAGGTATAGTAGGGAGAGATGGTGCCTATAGTAACAGTGGATAATAGTCTCTGGGAAGGGAGTGTGACTGTGGGATAGCAGGTATAGTAGGGAGAGATGGTGCCTATAGTAACAGTGGATAATAGTCTCTGGGAAGGGAGTGTGACTGTGGGATAGCAGGTATAGTAGGGAGAGATGGTGCCTATAGTAACAGTGGATAATAGTCTCTAGGAAGGGAGTGTGACTGTGGGATAGCAGGTATAGTAGGGAGAGATGGTGTCTATAGTAACAGTGGGATAATAGTCTCTAGGAAGGGAGTGTGACTGTGGGATAGCAGGTATAGTAGGTATAGTAGGGAGAGATGGTGTCTATAGTAACAGTGGATAATAGTCTCTGGGAAGGGAGTGTGACTGTGAGATAACAGGTATAGTAGGGAGAGATGGTGTCTATAGTAACAGTGGGATAATAGTCTCTGGGAAGGGAGTGTGACTGTGAGATAACAGGTATAGTAGGGAGAGATGGTGTCTATAGTAACAGTGGGATAATAGTCTCTGGGAAGGGAGTGTGACTGTGGGATAGCAGGTATAGTAGGGAGAGATGGTGCCTATAGTAACAGTGGGATAATAGTCTCTGGGAAGGGAGTGTGACTGTGGGATAGCAGGTATAGTAGGGAGAGATGGTGCCTATAGTAACAGTGGATAATAGTCTCTGGGAAGGGAGTGTGACTGTGGGATAGCAGGTATAGTAGGGAGAGATGGTGTCTATAGTAACAGTGGATAATAGTCTCTAGGAAGGGAGTGTGACTGTGGGATAGCAGGTAAAGTAGGGAGATGCCTATAGTAGTAATGGGACCACAGTCCCTTCCCAGAAGTTGCTATAGCAGGTATACAGTAAGAGGTTTAAACGCTAATTCAGGATGCAAGGAAAAAGGAAGAACTGTGTCTAAAGACATAAAATACTGACAGTGAACAGCATAAATTAAAAATTAATGGCTGCTTTTCATCCATAGGGTTTATTGGTGCCACTCGTGGGCTTGTGATCTTCTCCACGGCTCTCCTCCTGTTCGGCATGGTGTCCGCCGGCTTGTCACTCAATAACTTATCTGTGGGGAGGATCACTGCGTCCCTTCTAGCAGCCATGCTCAAGTTCTTAGCAGGTACTGTTTTTGCTCTCCTCTCACTTGTGGTTATGTGTTGCATTTGTGGGAATTAGTAATGGGATTCTGTGCTTAAAACTCAATCGTTCTCCAGTTGTCGGCCACACCCTTCCCTTGCACCCAAAATCCTCCTGTTGTGTTATACTCCTTTTACAAGAAACTAGTCTAGTTTTCGGATGTATAGTATATTATCCCAAGGAGTGCTGGTAATAAGGAGAAGCCCCCTCAGTTGGTTTGTAATATGTACAGAACGATACCCCTTTCCATGCAGTTTTGAAATAAAAATGTCTCACTTTGGCTGCTGGGAATAATCTCTTTTGCGTTGCAGCTATCTTCCTTCTCGTTGGAATGTCTGTATACACCGGAGAAACTGTAAGTTCCGTTACTAATGGGTCCTTTAACTACCAGTGGTCCTACTACCTCTGCTGGCTTGCGGTTTTCACGCTGATCCTTTCCGGTGAGTTTGTCTTGTCGTACGGATAACTATTCCCGTCACTGGCAACAAATTGCCATGACCCTGCGGTATTATCAACTGCATCTGCATAGTAAGAAATTAACATAGTAACATAGTAAGTGAGGTTGAAAAAAGACACATGTCCATCATGTTCAACCTTTTAAGTCTATATATAACCTGCCTAACTGCCAGTTGATCCAGAGGAAGGCGAAAAACCCTTCTGAAGTCTCTCCAATTTGTCTCAGAGGGGGGAAAATTCCTTCCTGACTCCAAAATGGCAATCGGACCAATCCCTGGTCTACATGACCTATAGGTAACTTTTAATGTAGATTAATATTTTCAAACGTAAATTTTTAGTGTTAGTATCACTTTAAAGTGGCAAAGGTTCTGAGCAAGCAAGGGAACCAGATTGTATACTGAACTGGACTGAAGAAACTTACAAGAATCAGAGTCAGGCAGGCCAAGTCAAAACCAATCGGTAACATGGTACACAGACGAAATCCAGAAGAGAAGTCAAGCAGGCAAAGAAGGTCGGTCCAGGCAGTGTTCAGCCAAAGTCAGGATACAGGCAGGGGTCGGAATCAGATAAGCAGAACAGAATCACTCCCAGGAACTATACTAGATAGACATAGTATTGCAATATGTTGGCGCTATATAAATACTATTAATAATAAAAAGACATATAACAGAGGTGGAAGGAACTGAGAGGCAGGGGTATAGAGATATTTAAGATATAGAACAGGTGTGGGTTAATAGAAACCATCTATAGCCATCATTGCTGCCTGAAAACCTAAGGATATTATTAAAGTGAACCAGGACTAGGTATAGGTGAGAGACAAGGCAACTACTCAACAAGCAATGAGTTCCCAGTTCAACTCCAAGCAGGATGTTCTAGCAATATTCCACTAGCATTAATGGGTTGGTTCACCTTTAAGTTAACTTTTAGTATCTTATAGAATGGCCAATTCCAAGCAACCCTTCAATTCATCTTCATTTTTAAATTTTTTTTTGTTTTTTTTTTAAAATTATGTGCTGCCTTCTTCTGACTCTTTCTAGCTTGCAAATGGGGGGTCGCTGACCCCATCTAAAAATCAAATGCTCTGTAAGGCTACACATTTATTGCTACTTTTTATTACTCATCTTTCTATTCAGGCCTCTCCTATTCATATTATAGTCTCTTTTTCGAGTCAATGCCTGGTTGCTAGGGGAATTTGGCCCCCAGCAAACAGATAGCTGAAATTGCAAGTTGGAGACTTGCTAAATAAAAAGCTAAATAACCAGAAATTATTTTTTTAAAAAAATGAAAACTGACCCTTGAATTGTTCAGCAGTGGCCCAGTCATCTGGTCTTCCTACATCTCAATCTGTTTCCCTGCAGGGCTGTGTAACTTTGTGGCTCACCAAACTTCACCAACGCCTGGGTATGAAGCCGTCTGAACCAGAACAACTGCCTCAGAACCTCAGAATCCCCAGCAAATCCCATTCCTTGTTTGCTTGATATTGACAAGGCAAATTAAAGGGCTAATAAGCCCTCACAAAAAGTATAATTTGTATCAGTGTTTGAAGCTTTCATTGTTTTTTTGGCCGCCGCAATTCTCAATAAAATAATTTTGTTGTTTCTGTAGTTATAATTGTTATTTGTACACGAGGGAAGATTTGTCTCACATTATTTATACAGTAATGGCTGGGTCCTGTTATCCAGAATGCTCGGGACCTGGGGTTTTCCGGATTAATGTACTAGTAGTCATAAGCAGCTGCACTCTAATCCATACTTTCCAAACAGTTGTCGGTGCAGGGTCAAATAATCATTTACATCTTTAAATAGATGCAAACTCCAACTCATAGTGATTCCGATTTATTTTTATTACATGCATCTGTGCGTGTTAAGGGCTAGGGTCTTGATCAAGGATAAATAAATGAACTTAGTGTTTTTATACCCAACACTTCCCCCGCAAATTGGTGCCAAATATGACATCACACATACCAAAGTCTGACATCACCAGATTGTCCATTGCAAAACAGCTTTGTAAGAAGAATATACTTTCTCACCACACGGTGTCACTGGCGCAGCCAACTCTTCTGTGCAGCACTTTAACTCTGTGACACAAGGTCGGATTTTTAAGGTTTTTGAAACCACGGCTAATCTATCTTTCTCTTAAACTATGAATGTCATGAAATTTATTGAAAGATCCGAATAAAAAAGGTATGAACGGAAAATAGTGTGAAACAATGTGCTAAAAAAACTTCTAAAAATTCAAGTGTTTCTGACAATTCCTAGTGAAGAAAAAAAATTCTGAAAACCTCTAAAAATCTGAAAACAGTCAGATAAAAATAGTGAACAGACATTGGGACATTTTAAAAGTGGAATGTGCTCGGATAGCGGTATTTCAAAACCCGCCCCTATTATCCTTTAAGAGGACACAATCCCTGAAGGACTGTCACGGTCGGCACCCAACACCAGAATAAATGCCAAGCACCCTGGTCTCGGCTCGTGCTTCACCTGTAGTGTGACCGCCTTTGGCCTCGGGAGGAGCCCTCAGCTACTTGGATGCCACCAGGACATAAACGAGAGGTGCAAGGCTAGAGGTTCTGGATAGACAGACGGGCACGACTGTTAGCAAAGTCTTTGGGGCAGAAGGTCGTGTTACAAGGTGTTAGACAGAATCATAAACAAATCAGGCCGGGTCTGGGCAGGCAGAGTTCGAAGCGTGGTCAGGCAGGCAAGGGTCAAAACCGGCGGATCAATTAGATGGATTAAGCAGAAGAGATAGTCGGAATTCAGGCAATCGATCAGGATACAGAGGTCAGAATCATCAGGAACAGGCAGGGGAAACAACAGGTAGTCAGAATTAAGATCAATAACAGAATAGCAAAAGCTAACAGCACCAGGGACAAATCCTATAACAGGCAGTTAAAAACGACACAATACCCCTTTAAGTACATTTGAAATACGCGCCCTTGCGCGCTGGCGTCAACACGACATTGCACATTCGCCTATAAATACAACAGAGGTGCGCCGTACGTGCCCTTAGTTAACAGGCGCAGGATCAAGACGGACCCGTGGCGGGCGTCCCTGCCGTCCCCCCACTAGACCACCAGGGTAAGCTGTTACAAGGACAGATTAGTGCGAGCTAACGCTGGAACAAAAAAAGTGGTACACCAGGGTACATTATGCGATATAAAAAACTGTACCTTTCCTTGCTTATCTTGTAGGCAGGGCCACCACCCACCCCAAGTCCACTCCAGATCCCGCCCACCCCACACCACAATTAAAAGACCACACAGACATCAGTGCTAAAAACGGTAAACTTCCCCACACACACACAAGTTATAAAAAGCCGTTGATCGTCAGGCCCCCCTATAAGTTAAAAAAAAAACATTGGCGCCACAGACCCCCATAAAAGTTTTATTGTTGGCGCCAGGGCCCCTCTTACAAGTTAAAAAAAATTGGGGCCCCAGAGAATATTAAAAAAAAAAAAAACATTGGAGGCAGAGGCCTGTTGAGTATTAAAATAATACATTGGTGGCCAATGTAGAACGGAACTCATGGCTTAAGGACTTTAAGTTTGGCTTTTTTCGAGACTTCGGGTCTTTTTTGTGGCTTCGGGACTTCGGCTTTTCATGGGTTCAGGACTTTCGAAGAGGCGGCACGTTTTTGACGCTGCCAAGGGGGCCCGGCCATTTCAAAGACTGCAACACAGCCAGGCCCCCCTTTAGGCCCAGGCCTGGAACACTTGTACCCCCTGTGCCCCCCAGATGACGGCCCTGCTTGTAGGCATTGTAATAGTTGTGTACAAGGAGACATTGTGTATCATCCACATAAGGGCACTCCAATCAATATAAAGGGTTATTATAACTGTTTGTCTACATGTGTAGTTTATGCCATAAAGTGTCCACTAAAACTGATGTATGTAGGACAGACTACTAGACAGGCAAAATAAAGAATAGGTGAACACAAATTGAATATAAAAAGAACAGTGAGACAGAATCCTGTAGCATGTCATTTTGTAGATATGGGCGATTCATTCCAGATTCATACCAGATTTTACAGCAAATTTCCAGACCTTGTAAAAATACTAATAATAATAACAATAATAATTAGAAAATGGACAAAAGACAAAGGGAAGTTGAATTGCAGGCACATGCAGATCCTTGTCCCTGACACCCAGAGAGGGACAGATGGGCCCCATGATATTGCTGTACCTTTAGTCTGGAGTTACTTTACATGTGACATTAGCCTGGCCTTTAGTTAGTGGAAATTTGGGGCTCCCTGGTGGAAGTCGTGTGCTGCACTTATCAGGGAAGAGAGATTTACGCCGACTCCTTACAGACGGCCTTTGTCTCTGAGGCACAGTATAAACAGAAGGCTGAGCTCGTTGTGATCTGTGTCTGCTCCCAACCTCTCACAGTTACTGCCAGCATAGAATATATATATATATATATATATATATATATATATATATATATATATATATATATATATATATATATATATATATATATATATATATATATATATATATATATAAAACTATATAAAACTTTGTTGAACAAGTGTAGCTATTGGTTCAACAGTCGGTGATCAAGATGCAGAGCTGTCAACTCTCCCCCAATTTTTTTCGGGAGATACCAGATTTTCCGCTCTTTCCCCTGCTCCCTCGTCTCTCTGAAACATTTCCCTGATTTCTGACGATTTCTATATATCCAGTTTGCAGTTCGGTTTCGGTGGCTTTTGAAAAGGTTCTGCGCCTGCGAGTGATGTCACTTCTGCTGATGTCACGTCCTTCTTCTGACTCTTTCCAGCTTTCAAATGGGGGTCACTGACCCCATCTAAAAAACAAACGCTCTGTAAAGCTACTTTTTATTACTCATCTTTCTATTCAGGCCTCTCCTATTCATATTCCAGTCTCTGATTCAAATCAGTGCATTGTTGCTAGGGTAATTGCTGAAATTATAAAGTGAAGATCTGCTGAATAAAACGCTAAATAAACTCAAAAAACTACAAATAGTAAAAACCAATTGCAATTTAAGATAAGCAGGTCTCTTGGGAGAACTGAGACATGCAGCTTAAAGGGCCATTCACCTTCATTAGCAAAACTGTAATGACACATAAAGGCTAAAACCTCCAGAAATGTGTTTAAACTCTCCATAACCTGCCAAATTTGGTAAAATAGACATGGTATTTAGGAGTGTGGCCATTAAATGGGCGTGGTCAGAATGTCTTTCTGTCCCTCTTTCTATTATTCAGCCACACCCCCATACACGTGACACCTGGGGCCAATCAGTAACGTAAGAGGACAACTAACTGTGGGAAGCAAAATCACTTTGGTGCAGTTTGTCCTTACTAGAAAGTTTTAGAAACCCGTGCCCACAGTAAAAATGTCTGCCAGGTTATTTATCACTAATGACGATGGCATATCCGCGTCCTTGAGGCGCGCCCACACACAGGATTGGCTAGGTGTTTAGAAGCACGTGCTACAGTCTGAAAGCGAATTAGCCAATTGAGTAAAACACACACCGGCCTCTATTTGGGTTTTGATATGTGATTGGCTCTTCCTTGGTGCGCACTGATTGGCTGCCGGTCGAGTTGGTGGACTCCGATTGGCTTTTTTCGTGCGTCTCTCTCCCAGTCCTTCTGAAACATGGCGCTGCGGGCTTTGGTTGGTGTCAAGAGGGTCATAGACTATGCCGTGAAGGTGAGAGATACCGGGTCACCCTGGTAAAGGCTGTAGACTGTGTAGCGACTTGTGTGTCACTGAGCAGCAGTTTGTGTGGCGCCGAGTAGCTTCATTAGGCCCTGATATGTCACATGGGATAACAAGGAGATTCTGTCTGTGGCGCCTCATGAGCTGATTTTATATACAATGTCATGTGACACCGACTGGCTGTGTGTGTAACAAGCTCAGTGTGTGTGTGTGTGTGTGTAACAAGCTCAGTATGTGAGTCAGTGTGTGTGTGTAACAAGCTTTGCGTGTGTGTAACAAGATGTGTGTGACAAGCTGTGTGTGTGTAACAAGGTGTGTGTGTAACAAGATGTGTGTGACAAGATGTGTGTGTGTGTAACAAGATGTGTGTGTTTCAGTTTGTATCAAGGAGGTTTGTGTGCGACATTGTGTGTAACAAGCTGTGTGAGTCTGTGTGTGTCTGTGTGTGAGGGGATTTTAGGATCCAAAGATCACTTGAGGTAAAATACAAAGTTTATTTCTCACACACACTGTGTATTCTGAACCTACAAAGTATCAGAACTTCAAACACTTGGGAACATAAGACACGAGAGAAAACACAGGAGTAAAAGGAGTTACTGGTGGGAGAGCAGAGAGAAATCTCCTGACAAAAGAGACAAACAAAGAAGTTCTCTTACAGCCAAGCAGGTGACTCTGCCTCAAGGTCAGGGTGTTAGTGACCAAGTCTAACTTGGAAACAGAATCCATCCAAGTCAGAGGGAATTACGGGGGAATCTGCACACACAGATGTTCTTTTTCAATAACAAGCTGTGTGTGTGACGGTATATAACAAACGTGTAACAAGCTGTGTGTGTGTGTGACGGTGTGTAATAAACGTGTAACAAGCTGTGTGTGACGGTATGTAACGGTATGTAACAAACGTTGTGTGACGGTGTGTAACAAACAGTGTGTAACAAGCTGTGTGTGACGGTATGTAACAAACGGTGTGTAACAAGTTGTGTGTGTGACCGTGTGTAACAAGCTGTGTGTGAAGGTATGTAACAAATGTTGTGTAACAAGTTGTGTGTGACAGTGTATAACAAACGGTGTGTAACAAGTTGTGTGTGACCGTGTGTAACAAGCTGTGTATGTGTGTGACATTGTGTAACAAGCTGTGTGTATGACGGTGTGTAACTAGCTGCCTCGTCTTGCATTGTAGCAACAGTCTGAACCACCAGTGTAGAGAATAGACAGACACACTGGTTTCAATAGTAATACATATACAGATAACTTAATAGCCATATAACGTGTAATAAATCAATGTATATTGCAATGTTGCTTAGAATTATGTTTTCTTTTATTAGGCAAAAAAAAATATTTTTTGGTTTGACGTTCCCTTTAAAGAGGTGGTTCACCTTTAAGTTAACTTTTAGTATCCTATAGACTGACTAATTCTAAGCAACTTTTCAAGTGATCTTATTTTTTACTTTTTATAGTCTTTTAATTGATTTGTTTCTACTGACTCTTCCCAGAATTTAAATGGGGGATCACTGACCCCATCTAAAAAAACAAATGCTCTGTAAGGCTACAAGTTTATTGTAATTGTTAATTTTTATCACTCATATTTCTGTGCAGGCCTCTCCTATTCATATTCCAGTCTCTTATTCAAATCCATGTATGGTTGCTAGGGTCATTTGGAACCTAGCAACCAGATTGCTGAAATTGCAAACTCGAGAACTGCTGAATAAAAAGCTAAATATCTTTAAAGCCACAAATAATTAAAAATGAAAACCAACTGCAAATGGTTTCAGAATTTTACGCTGCCAAACCTCTGGTCTGGTACAGTAAGGGTCAGATTCATCAAGGGTCGAATGGAAATTTCGAATTTGAATTTTTTAATGGTAAAAATTATCAAATTCCACTAGAGAATTATCCAAACTCGATTAGATTTTTTTAAAATAATTTTAATTTGATTTTCGAGATTAATCATACTCTGGCCCTGCCGAATTGCTGTATAATTCAATGGGAGAGTTACAGGGATGAATTTGGAGTTGTTTAAAGCTTTCCTGACATTCAAGTTTTTATTTTTTCAATTTTTAATTCATCCGAGTTATAAAAATTCAATTTTATAAAAGGGGAACTCCGGCTTCCAAACCAAAATGTGATAAAGAGGCCACATAAAACAGAAACCCATAATATCTCCATCACAGTTACCAGTTTCTTCAAAAAGTATGAATAAATGCCATTTTCTATGCTGAAATCCAGCTGGTTAAAGGACCAGTACAATTTTCTAAACAATTTGTTCGTACACAACAAAAAAAAAAACACCAAGACAAATTATACTTTAAAATTGCAAAGTCTTTATTAAGAAATAACTTATCAAAACTCCCCTTCCGCTTCTCTTCAGGGCGACAATTCATCGATCGGTGCTTGATTTCTCCTCCCTGGCTCTCTGCTGCTGGATCCTTTAGCTCCCAATTTCCGTGCTATCTTTAAAGTGCAGCGGCGCTCTCCAGCATGAACTCTCTGCGGATGGGGGCAGTCTGCGCCTTGGGTACTGCTGGCACAGAGCAAGAGCATGGCCTTTGGAGGTGACTCCTCGCTTCAGGCAGGCTGTTTGTTAATCTCATTCCCAAAGCCTTGCTCACCGGTAGAGTCCTGCAGCGGGTCAGGTACACGCGGATTACCCGCAAAAAACCTGCGGTACCCTGTAGGTTGTGGGTAGAAGTTCCAGGTGCGGGTATAAACGCGGGTCTGCGGTTTACAATGACAGCACTTCCTGTTTTACTCCTTTTTCCCCCTGATCACGCCTACTTCCGATGATGTCACTTCCGGTTAACAATGACAGCACTTCCTCATTCTTGATGGTCAGTGGGTCGCGGGTCTGGGTTGCGGATAAGGTACTTGCAGGTAAGAATGCGGGTTGCGAGTCCAGGTTGCGGATTGCAGGTTGCGGGTACGGATCGGGTACAGGTTCCAAAAAATGGACCCGCGCAGGATTCTACTAACCAGTTCCTGACAAGCGCTGAGCAGGGGGTAAGCAAGGCAGCGTGCTCCGAGGAAGGTTACACTTGGTTAGTGATACAATCAGTCCTCTCTCGCTGATCTCGCCAAAGCCAACTCTCTAGGAGCACCACCATTTTTGGCTAAACGAAACGGGTCAAATTCGCCCAAGCCTAGCCACGGACGAATGTTGGGCTTTGTATCAGGGAAAGCGGCAAAGTGCTGGGGAAATGAACACCCTTCCTAAAGTACACATGTTGGGTACAGGTTCCAAAAAATGGACCCGCGCAGGACTCATCAGGAACCGGTGAGCAAGGCTTTTGAAATGAGAGTAACAAACAGCCTGTCTGAAGCGAGGAGACACCGCCATAGGCCATACTCTTGCTCTGTGCCAGCAGTACCCAAGGCGCACTAGCGAGTCTGCCCCTATCCGCAGAGAGTTCACGCTGGAAGCGCCGCTGCACTTTAAAGATTGCACGGAAAGTGGGAGCTAAACGATCCAACTGAAAAAGACCGAATCCTAGATTCAGTGCATCCCTAATTTAAAATATAGAATTTCCATTGATTTCAACATAAGATATAACAAAGAACTTGCATATCTTCGTTGGGATCAAGATCAAGCTACTGTTTTATTATTACATTGAAAAGGGAAATCATTTTTAAGAATTTGGATTTGGAACATTTGGATAAAATGGAATCTATGGGAGACGGCCATTTCGTAATTCAGAGCTTTCTGGTTAACGGGTCCCATACCTGTTTATTGTGAGTTGGACACTAAGCAATTTACAGCAGCTCAGAGCATGTGTCTCAGTAGATCTACTGGGGAGTCTTCAGAGGTTCAAATGTTGCTGCTAAAGGGATGCACCGGGCTGGTACCGAGACCCAATACATGACGTGCAGTGTTTCTACCCTTCTGCATTGTTGAGGTTTAGTCCTCCTTTAACCATCAAGCATGTTTGAAAGCAATGAGTGAGCTTCAGTGGGGCAGGGACTGATGTGAATGAGAACACTCTCTATAAAGCAGTTGCTAGTATGTTGGCAGGCTGTATATAAAGGATAATGAAAAAATAAAGGGAAAGTAAAGGATATTTATAGTGGGTTATATTTTTTTGTATAAAACCTTCACTGTGGGCAAAATGATGTTGTAAAATCTCTTCAGAAGACGTATCACACAGCGATGAAATCATTCCTGCAGGAGCATAATCCAATGCAGAAATGGAAGTTCAATGCACTTCCCTCAATCAGCCAAATAAATGTAGATGGAGCCTTGTGATCTCTTTATTCTGAGATTTGTATTCTGAGCTCTCGCTGATGGTCTCGCTGCTTCTGGAGCCTAGAGCCTGTGCTTCTTTATTATCGTGTTGTACTTACCTGGAGCCTAGAGCCTTTGCTTCTTTATCGTGTTGTACTTACCTGTAGCAATACAGACGAGTTTGGTGAAAGAATACCAACAGGCGCAAAGCTGCTGCACAGGTGCCTTTATTCACACAGTTGTACTTACCTGTAGCCTAGAGCCAGTGCTTCTTTATTATCGTGTTGTACTTACCTGGAGCCTAGAGCCTGTGCTTCTTTATTATCGTGTTGTACTTACATGGAGCCCAAAGCCTGTGCTTCTTCATTATCGTGTTGTACTTACCTGGAGCCTACAGCCTGTGCTTCTTCATTATCATGTTGTACTTACCTCTAGCCTAGAGCCTGTGCTTCTTTATTATAGTGTTGTACTTACCTCTAGCCTAGAGCCTGTGCTTCTTTATTATAGTGTTGTACTTACCTCTAGCCTAGAGCCTGTGCTTATTATCGTGTTGTACTTACCTGGAGCCTACAGGCTGTGCTTCTTTATTATCATGTTGTACTTACCTGGAGCCCAGAGCCTGTGCTTCTTTATTATCATGTTGTACTTACCTGGAGCCTACAGCCTGTGCTTCTCCATTATTATGTTGTACTTACCTGGAGCCCAGAGCCTGTGCTTCTTTATTATCATGTTGTACTTACCTGGAGCCTAGAGCCTGTGCTTCTTTATTATCATGTTGTACTTACCTGGAGCCTAGAGCCTGTGCTTCTTTATTATCATTTTGTACTTACCTGGAGCCTAGAGCCTGTGCTTCTTTATTATCATGTTGTACTTACCTGGAGCCTACAGCCTGTGCTTTTATTATTATCATCCATGATTCGGACGCTGCTTGCACCCCCATGTCTGCTTCATTTGACGTTAGTCCCTCCCAAATTAGATCGTAATCCTCCCTCTACAGAGACATTTATATTCCATTTATAGCGCCCCATAAAAAGATCTCGGTGTTGGGAAAAAATAAACATAAAAGTGGAGGTAAAGTATTGCCCTGTTAGACAAAGGGAAATGAAAGAGAAATATGGGGCTATGGGAGTTATACGGTGCATAATCATAGGGGTACGGAGAAAAAGCATTATAATTATATGGACTGGGAAATAGAGAGACCAAAAAATTTCACTTTGTTTACAGTGAAGTGAGTTGAAAACTGTTCACTCCTGTGTGAGTTATCAGCCGAGCCACATTGTTCCTTGATGCCCTTAAAGCGGACCTGTCACCCCGAAAAAATTATTCAGAATCCTATTTAACCACGTTAATCAGGCAAAATAAACTTTAATTACTCTATATAAATTATTTGCATCTGGTTTCCTTTGCTCTGAGAATTCATAATTATAACAAGCAGCCAGGAGCCATTTTGTGGACACAGTTAAGACAAGCCTTGTATCATCTCAAAATCTTGTTTGTGACCAGAATGGGGGACCTGATGTCCATCCCCATGTACTGGCTACACAATTAAATGGTGAAGAGAGAGGGAATGTGGGGAGAGCAGTGACATCTAGTAAGTGCAGAATGGAAAGTGAAAGTAATTGCCTAAGGCATAGAGGAGGGACAGGCAATATATGATTGACAGCTGAGATTTTTTTAACGAGTTTACAACAGCTATGAATGCTTAAATAAAAAAAAAGAATTTGGATCGCATGTTCAATTTGAAAGAGACTTTTATTGTACAGATTTTATGTCTGGGTGACCCGTCCCCTTTAAAGGGACAGTATACGCCCCTTTTTCATGAGTGGAGCGAAGAGGGCTTTTTCCGAAATAAGAATTTATCCTATGGTTTTTGTAATTTCCGACATTAAACAGGAATATTGAGCCGGCTTTAGCACTTCCCATACCCAAAGGATCTGATAAAATGAATTACCAGTCCACTGAAAAGCCCCTGATAGTGAGCAATTCAAAGGCTGCTGCTTAGATGAGAGTGATTTGTTTAAAGGGGTGCTTCCCCTTTAAGTTAACTTTTAGTATGTCATAGAATGGCTAATTCTAAGCAACTTTTCAATTGGCCTTCATTTTTTATGTTTTTTTTTAATAAGGATGAACCGAATCCAGGATTCTGTTCGGGATTCGGCCTTTTTCAGCAGCAATTTCTCTGAAAAAAACTCGAATGTTAGGAAGGCTGCAAACAACTACAAATTGATCTTCCATAGGCTAAAACAGCAATTCGGCAGGTTTAAGGTTGCGAATAGTCTAATGTGAATTCTTAAAGGGCCAGTGTATGATAAATTTTGAATATCAAATTTGAATTTTTAAAAAATTATCAATTCCCTACCTGAATTTGACAGTTTTGGCCATAAAAAAAACTAGAAAATTCTAATTTTCTATTTGACCCTTGATAAATCTTTTTGTTATTGTTACTTTTTATTACTCATCTTTCTATTCAGGCCTCTCCTATTTATATTCCAGTCTCTTATTCAAATCAATGCATGGTTGCTAGGTTAATTTGTACTGTAGCAACCATATTGCTGAAATTGCAAGCTGGAGAGCTGCTGGATAAAAAGCTAAATAACTAGAAAACCACAAATAATAAAAAATGAAAACCAATTGCAAATTGTCTCAAAATATCACTCTTTGCATCATACTAAACGTTAACTTAAAGGGAACTCCACAAAAACATAACTTAAGCTTTTTGAAAAGTAACCATAATTTCAAACAACTTTGCAATGTACATCAATTAAAAAATATTCAGACTTTTCATGATTTTTAATAGTTTCTGACAGTTCCCTAAGCCTAGCCCCCTCCTCTACTGCTGATCTGTCTGACTACTTTGTTGAGCTGTCTGACTACTGTTTCTTTGTATCAACAGCCATCTGTCCTCAGTCTGCTTCCTCCAAACCCCACAATTCCCTGCACTTGTGATTTCAATAAGGAACAGAACATGTGCAATGCATTGTGGGTTATGTAGTCCCTGCATGCTGTCTGTAAGGTGTGGAGAAGTTGTTACAATTTGTAACATCAGTGTTTAGTCCCTCCTTCCCTGCCAGGATTTCAAATGATGCAGAAGAACTGATAAACAGCTGGATTTCAGCATAGAAAATGGCATTTATTCATAAGTTTTGAAGAAACAGGTAACTGTGATGGGTATATTAGGGGTTTATGTGTCTCTTTATCAAATTTTGGTTTGGAAGCCGGAGTTCCTCTTTAAAGGCGAACAACCCCTTTAATTATATCTTAGTTGAGATCAAGTGCACTGTTTTATTGTTACAGAGAAAAAGGAAATCATTTTTAAAAAATTTGAATTATTTGACTAAAATGGGGTCTATGGGAGATGGCCTCGTAATTTGGAGCTTTCTGGATAACGGGTTTCCGGATAACGGATCCCATACCGGTACCTTCATTCTGCACCAGGCAAACAAATGTGTCGGTGATACTTTTCACATGGTAGCGTTGGGGCAGTAAAGAATGGCAATTTACAAATGGAGATTATAGGATATAATCTGCCTCCTGGTGTCCTCTGACTTTAATCATTTTTTTTAAAGCATCTACATGCAGCTTCTTGTGGCTTTTAGGCTTATTAAAAGCACAGACTGAGCTGTGACAGAAGGGCAGATAAAGCTTTGCAAAGAGTGAGAAAACAAAACCACGGAACTTTTTACACATATATATTTACATTATCTGCAAGCTCTGTGCATGTCCATGTGCTGTAGCCATAGGACTGATATAGTTGCTGTGCATTGTGCTGCATGTATACAACCATCATCTGCTTAATCCTTCCCAGTGTCACAAGGGTTAATAGCTAATTTACTGCTAGGTCAGTCCCAGGGCTACAGCATCTCTCCACTTCATTTGATCCCTATACAGATGAAATCTCCCTGTACTGAGATAAATATACATGCCCCCAGGATAGCCATCAGAAATCGCAGGGCTCCATACGACAAAATTTCCTGGGCCCCTTGGGCTGCGCCCACCACAAGCCCCACCTACAGGTCCGCCCTCCCCACCCCACAGGTCCGCCCCCCACCACACAGTAAAAAACACAGAAAAAATATTGGTGGCTAGGGTTCCCACATGTTAATAAAAAATAAGATATTGGTGGTCAGGGCCCCCCATAAAAAACATTTGTTGCCAGGGCCCCCCCATTAAAAAATATTGGTGGCTAGGACCCCCCCCACATTATAAGAAAATTGGTGGCCAGGGCCCCTTAAACGTCCATGCCTCCTGAAGTCAGCAGCTCTCAGAAAGATGGGGGGCCTGGCTAATCAAGTAAGTGTGGCGTGGCCGGGGCCCCCCTTACCCTCGGGCCACCTACAACTCTCCCCCCTGCCCCCCCCTGGTGGCTGCCCTGCATGCCCCCCCCTTCCATCTTGTCTTTAGAATTGTTTCTAGGAAGATAGAGAACAGGGTAGGAAAAGGGGGTCCTTGTGATGGGAAAACATGTTTTTTTTTTTTTCCAAAACGCATCAGTTAATAGTGCTACTCCAGCAGAATTCTGCTCTGAAATCCATTTTTCAAAAGTGCAAACAGATTTTTTTTATATTCAATTTTGAAATCTGTCATAGGGCTAGACATATTGTCAGTTTCCCAGCTGCCCCCAATCATGTGACTTGTGCTCTGATAAATTTTTAGTCACTCTTTACTGCAAGTTGGAGTTATATCACCCCCTCCTTTCCCCCCCCCCAGCAGCCAAACAGAACAATGGGAAGGTAACCAGATAACGGCGCCTATAACACAAGATAACTGCCTGGTAGATCTAAGAACAGCACTCAATAGTAAAATCCAGGTCCCACTGAGACACATTGTTACACTGAGTAGGAGAGAGAGCCTGCCAGAAAGCAGTTCCATCCTAAAGTGCAGGCACAGGTCACATGACTGAGGGAAGCTGGGAAACTGACACTATGTCTAGCCCCATGTCAGATTTCAAAATTGAATATAAAAAAAATCTGTTTGCTCTTTTGAGAAATGGATTTCAGTGCAGAATTCTGGAGCAGCACTATTAACTGATGCGTTTTGAAAAAAACGTGTTTTCCCATGACAGTATCCCTTTAAAAATAGTTAATGGCTTGTAAGGTTTTTCTGAGAAGTAAGTACAGGTATGGGATATCCGGAAACCCATTATCCAGAAAGCTCCTCCCATAGACTTCATTTTAGCCTAATAATCCAATCTTTTTCTGTAATTTGGATCTTCATGCCTTTAGTCTACTAGAAAATCATGTAAACATTAAAAAACCCAATAGGCTGGTTTTGCTTCCAATACGGATTAATTATATCTTGGTTGTGATCAAGTTTAAGGTCTTATTTTATTATTACACAGAAAAAGGAAATCATTTTAATAATAATCTGGATTATTTGAATGATAGTCCAGGGAGACGGCCTTTCCGTAATTTGGAGCATTCTGGATAACAGGTTTCCGGATAATGGATCCTATACCTTTGTATTGCCAGCCCCTCATTCTCCTATGTCTATTTTCTGAGCTTTCCCTTTAATACAAAGATGTTTCTAAAAGGAACCTGTGGCCCTCCAGCTGTAGAACCCCAATTCCCAACATTTGGAGAGCTGTGACTTGTTTCTGAATGACCGATGCTGCTGCCGCCTACTGTCAAAGATTTACTTTTCCTTCCTTTTTTTTTTTTTTTTTGGAACTCTAATCGAATTATCTCCTATGTCTGCGCCGTGGCAGACAACCGTTGTATTAAGAATGAATGGCTTTTTAAATGAGAACCTGGGGTTAGGACATTGTTTTCATCTATTCTTAATAAACTGCTGCATGAAAAGCCATAAATTCATCATAAAGCAGAATTACCCAAACCCACACCATTTTTGTCTGTGCCCTGGGAAGGATGGGATGGGTGCATTTCAGGTTTTGCCCACTAAGGGGAGCGCTAACACCCAGTAATGTCTAAAGAATGAGATTTCAGTTTCTATGTTGTCATTGCACCCTAATTATTCCCCCATACAGATCCACATAGTGAGGGGACCCTAATTATTCCCCCATACAGATCCACATAGTGAGGGGACCCTAATTATTCCCCCATACAGATCCACATAGTGAGGGGACCCTAATTATTCCCCCATACAGATCCACATAGTGAGGGGACCCTAATTATTCCCCCATACAGATCCACATAGTGAGGGGACCCTAATTATTCCCCCATACAGATCCACATATTGAGGGGACCCTAATTATTCCGCCATACAGATCCACATAGTGAGGGGACCCTAATTATTCCCCCATACAGATCCACATAGTGAGGGGACCCTAATTATTCCGCCATACAGATCCACATAGTGAGGGGACCCTAATTATTCCCCCATACAGATCCATATAGTGAGGGGACCCTAATTATTCCGCCATACAGATCCATAGTGAAGTGGCGCAGCAGCTGCAGGGTAGGGACAAGCACCCTGGGAATAATGGCATCTGCATATGAGCATTGATTAAAGCTCACAGCCTGTGTGTGCCCTTGTTATGCTCTTCCATGCTCAGCTTGGAGTAAAGTTTAACCTCTGATAGGGAAGGGGGTTGGACAGTGACATATTAACTCACTACCAATGTGACCTTATTCCTGCCACTCTGATTTCAATTCTAATTAATGTTTAACTCTCTGACTTCCAGCCAACGTAGCCTGCGCCTTTTCTCCTTTTTTCAGCTTGAATGGCTGCCCTCATGGCTATACAGCAGCTTGTTTATATGAACTATAGTAGTACTTATCTGTTATCTACTGTGTATCCTGTGCTTGAATGGCTGCCCCCATGGCTACACAGCAGCTTGTTTATATAAACTATAGTAGTACTTATCTGTTATCTACTGTGTATCCTGTGCTTGAATGACTGCCCCCATGGCTACACAGCAGCTTGTTTATTTGAACTATAGTAGTACTTATCTGTTATCTACTGTGTACCCTGTGCTTGAATGGCTGCCCCCATGGCTACACAGCAGCTTGTTTATTTGAACTATAGTAGTACTTATCTGTTATCTACTGTGTATCCTGTGCTTGAATGACTGCCCCCATGACTACACAGCAGCTTGTTTATATAAACTATAGTAGTACTTATCTGTTATCTACTGTGTACCCTGTGCTTGAATGGCTGCCCCCATGTCTACACAGCAGCTTGTTTATTTGAACTATAGTAGTACTTATCTGTTATCTACTGTGTATCCTGTGCTTGAATGACTGCCCCCATGACTACACAGCAGCTTGTTTATATAAACTATAGTAGTACTTATCTGTTATCTACTGTGTATCCTGTGCTTGAATGGCTGCCCCCATGGCCACACAGCAGCTTGTTTATATAAACTATAGTAGTACTTATCTGTTACCTACTGTGTATCCTGTGCTTGAATGGCTGCCCCCATGGCTACACAGCAGCTTGTTTATATAAACTATAGTAGTACTTATCTGTTATCTACTGTGTATCCTGTGCTTGAATGGCTGCCCCCATGGCTACACAGCAGCTTGTTTATATAAACTATAGTAGTACTTATCTGTTATCTACTGTGTATCCTGTGATTGAATGGCTGCCCCCATGGCTACACAGCAGCTTGTTTATATAAACTATAGTAGTACTTATTTGTTATCTACTGTGTATCCTGTGCTTGAATGGCTGCCCCCATGGCTACAAAGCAGCTTGTTTATATAAACTATAGTAGTACTTTTTCTGTTATCTACTGTGTATCCTGTGCTTGAATGGCTGCCCCCGTGTAGGAACTATGTGCACAGAAAAAATGGCCTTAAAGGGATTCTGTCATTGGAAACCATGTGTTTTTCAAACCATTGAATAGTGCTGCTACAGCAGAATTCTGCGCTGAAATCTGTTTCAGGTTATTTTTATATTTAATTTTGAAATCTGACATGGGGCTAGACATGCTGTCGGTTTCCCAGGTGCCCTCAGTCATGTGGCTTGTGCTCTGATAAACTTCAATAACCCTTTACTGCTGCGCTGCAGGTGGGAGTGATTTCACCCCCCCCTTCCCCCCAGCAGCCCAACTGCAGAACATTGAGAAAGTAACCAGATAACGGCTCCCTGACACAAAATAACCACTCCCTATTAGATATAGGAACAGTAAAAATCCGAGTCCCACTGTGACTCATTCAGTTAGCTTGTCTGAAAGCAGTTCTATCCTGAAGTGCTTGCTCTTTCTGAAAGTACATGACCAGGCAAAATGACCTGAGATGCACCTACACACCAATATTACAATTTAAAAATATGTACTTGTTGGTGCAGGAATAAAAATTTTTATGGTATACTGAACGATTTGTAGTGTAAACAGTGTAATTTAGATATAAAAGCTACTCGATAAAAACCATGACTGTATCCCTTTAAATTTATGTGCTTACATTTAAGGCTGGACTCCACAAGCGTTTTCGGTCGGATCGACACCCGGCGACAAGTCGGATGGAGTCGCACGCGTGAAGATATAATTAGACTGAATGAAAAGTGGGAGGTAACAACTACATTACATGCGACAGTGTCGGACGTGGACGCAGAAAGCGGTGTCTTCATCCGACAGTCGGACCATGTAGTGGTTAACTCGACTTGTCGCTTGCTTTTTGTCTGAGGGCGTCAATTCGACCAGAAACTCTCGTGGAATCCAGCCCTTACAGTACTTCCGATTAGCGCCTGACACCAGCATCAGGACATACAGCGGTACTGCGCTTACATAGGGAATGCGGCAGCCGCAGCCGCAGCAGTTCTGTTCCCATGTGTTACTGTGATATTTATGTCTCTTGTCTTCTCTCTCCCAGGTGCGGGTGAAGCCCGATAAGACGGGGGTGGTTACAGATGGGGTGAAGCACTCTATGAATCCCTTCTGTGAGATTGCAGTGGAAGAAGCAGTGAGGCTGAAGGAGAAGAAGATTGTCAGTGAAGTCATCGTTGTAAGCTGCGGCCCACAGCAATGCCAGGTACGACTCCCACTCACTGCTGATAATCACAGGATTCCAGTAACGCTCATGTGAAGTGTTCCTAGAAATGTCTGGTGCAAATCTTTTATCCACCCGGAAATGCGAAAGTAACTCTCCCTTGCCTACATGTTTGTGATTAGCGAATATCTTTCACCAGCCATTGATTTGCTCTGAAATTGTTTTTGCAAAACTGCGGCAAAAATCGCCAAGACAAAATTGACTAATATATTTGAACAAAAAAAGTCGCCACAAGAAAAAACGCCCATTGACTTTAAGGGTAGTGGCACCCAGGGAGATCAGTCGCCCAATGACAAATCTTCTCTACTGCGGGTGACTAATTTCGCCGAATTGCCTTCTCGCCGGCAATAATACGAATTGCTGGCGGGATGGCACATGAATCATTTTCGAATTTTCCCAGACGATTTTTCACTGGACGATTAATCTCCCCATCTGCCACCACCCTAATTAATGCATTTGGACAAAAAAAGTTGCCACAAGAAAAACCTCCCATTGATGTTAATGCATTTGGAGTGAGAAATCTTATCGTGCGTGGTAAAAATTTAAGCGCGTAATGAAAAAAAATAACTGGATATCAATGCATTTCGCAATTTTTTTGCCGCTTCACAAATTTTATTTCATTTTTGAGAATTTTTTGGTGAAGCAAAATGGGACAGATTCGCTTATCACTATTTAAACATTAAATAAACCCCATCTAAAAAAAACGAATTCTCTGTAAGGCTACAAGTTTATTATTGTTACTTTTTATTACTCATCTTTCTATTCAGACCTCTCCTGTTCATATCCCAGTCTCTTATTCAAATGAGTGCATGGTTGCTAGGGGAATTTGAACCATAGCAACCAGATTGCTGAAATTGCAAACTGGAGAGCTGCTGAATGAAACGCTAAATAAAAAAACACAAATAATGAAAAATGAAAACCAATTGCAAATTGTCTCAGAATATCAGACTACATCGTACTTACCTTTAAACCCCCCTTTAATAAAAAAACACTTTTTTTTTATATTTTTTTCCTTTGCTTTACGGACTCCGTATCAATATCATAATCGCTCTGAAGTCTGTAATGAAATTAAAGGAGGTCGTTTTGTGTTGATTCTACACTTTTAGAGCTAACGGAATCCGCGGGTCACTCCTTAACTGCCCACTACCCATTTCGAGGTGGGTTCAGAGCAGGATTAATGGCCTGAAATTAATGAAAATAATTATTATGCTGACAATCCACCGCGTAATCCATATTAAATTACAGGGGGCCTGTTATTATTGAACTCATTTGCTTTGCCGTGTAACATTGTTTTCAGCGCATCTCTGGTTCCCCAAAGGACAGAGACCTGGTACCAGGCACCAGAGCGCTAATTAGCCTAATTATAGTTCCAGATAAGTGTAAGCAATTTACAAATTATAAAGCAAACCTGCACTTGTTTCCCTCCACTCAATCACTGAAATTGCCGGTTTTTTTTATTTTTTTTGTATTCCGCCTTGGATAAATAAGCGACTTATTTATCATATTATTTCCAGCTCGTAATTCTCTCTTTCATACGGTACGTGCCGGAGAAATGTATCAGAAGGAAGTCTATTTAAATAGCAGGAGTCGCTGCTGCTGTGGGTTGGCTGAATAATGGCAATACATTTAGCATCATTACTCTGAATGGGCAGATATGAATGTCCCTCATCCTAACGGCATATTTCATTTCTGCAGTCTGATCTGATTACAGGCCGCGTTTGTTACGGGGCCCGATTGGATATCCGAAGTTATTGTCCAGTCCTGAATTAAATTCATAGGTAAATGTCATTATCATTGAGAGTAATTGGCTTATAAAAAGAAGGCCTGCTTTGTATCGCCTTCATATTTGTGTGCGTTTCATCCGCTCGCTATGTCTTCGCAGCCGCGCAGCCCGATACCAATCTATAGGAAATATTTTGGCAGCATTAAGCAGAAGCCATCTTTTGTTTTGTCTCTACATTGTGCTTCCCTGACGTTCAAAGAGTCTCTGCCTCCTTTTCTCACTTAACCTTTCTAATTGCTGAGCAGAGCGGCAGTGATGGGCGAATTTGTAGCGAAATGACGAAAAATTCGGCGAAACGTGAATTTTGACCCTGGCGTCCGTTCTCGGGCATCAAAATTTACTCCAGCGACATTTCCAACTAGAGATGCAACAAATCCACTATTTTGGATTCGGCCGAACCCCGAGTACCGTACCGTACCAAATCCGAATCCTAATTTGCATATGCAAATTATGGATGCACCGAATCCAGGATTCGGTTCGGGATTCGGCCTTTTTCAGCAGGATTCGGATTCAGCCGAATCCTTCTGCTTGGCCGAACCGAATCCTAATTTCCATATGCAAATTAGGGTCAGGGAGGGAAATCAGTGACTTTTTGTCACAAAACAAGGAAGTAAAAAATGTTTACCCCTTCCCACCCCTAATTTGCATATGCAAATTAGGATTCGGTATTCGGCCGAATCTTTAGCGAAGGAATCGGCGGTTCGGCCGAATCCAAAATAGTGGATTCAGTGCATCCCTAATGCAAATTAGGGGTGGGAATGGGAAAACATTTGCTTCCTTGTTTTGGGACAAAAAGTTGCACGGTTTCCTTCCCCACCACTAATTTGCATATGCATCCTGCTGAAAAAGGCTTAATCCCGAACCGAATTCGGTGCATCCCTAATTCTAACACCGGCGACATTTTGATGCGCATTAAAGTCAATGTGGGTGCGTTTAATTGTCGACAGCGTCGCAAATGTCGCTGGCGTCTAAATTTTCACGGTCAATTTGCAAATGTATTCGCCTGCGGAGAAAGGAGGAAATTCGCCTAAAATTCCCGCCTGGCGAATAAATTCGGCCATCACTACACTTGGTGGTCTGAAAATGACCAGCAGGTGGCGCTTTTGTAACAAAATTCATTCATATTAACAGTACATGTATCTTTTAATATCTTAGAATAAAAACAAAAAGAAATAATGAATGTACGTTCAAAATCACTTAGAATAGCACTCATTCATTTTACATTCACTTATTTTAAAGGTTTACTTATCCTTTAAACTACATAAATTTGGTATTGGCGCGTTCAGGAGACATGGAACTTTCCGCATCTGCGGTGTTCTCGTGTGTAAAATAAATCACGTTTATGATACAGTATACGTGCTTGTATAATGGGAAACAGGATTTTTTTAAAGAAAAATAGACACTTTGAAGGTTAAATCTTTTTACAGAAGTGGAATTACAGCACGATATAGCATATTTTGTCCTGAAAACAACAATATATTGTTTTTCTGGATAAACTAAAAGACCCTCCTGGGAAAGGCCCCTAAACCACAAAGCACAACATGTTCAAAAATGGTCTAAGAATAAAATTCCCAAATCGGTTGAAAAGGTTTGTTGGGGGTCACTGACCCCCATCAAAAAAGCAAATGCTCTTACAGCTGTAGGAAGATGTTCAGTCCATTCACTGCCAACACTAAGGGGCAGATTCACTAAGGGTCGAATTTCGAAGTTAAAAATACTTCGAAATTCGACCCTCGAATTGAAATCCTTCGACTTCGAATATCGAAGTCGAAGGATTTAGCGCTAATCCTTCGTTCGATCGATCGAAGGATTTTTCGTTCGATCGAACGATTAAATCCTTCGAATCGAACGATTCGAAGGATTTTAATCCAACGATCGAAGGAAAATCCTTCGATCAAAAAAAGGTTAGCAAACCTATGGGGACCTTCCCCATAGGCTAACATTGACTTCGGTAGGTTTTACCTGCCGAAGTAGGGGGTCGAAGTTTTTTTTAAAGGGCAAGTACTTCGACTATCGAATGGTCGAATAGTCGAACGATTTTTCGTTCGATTCGTTCGATTTCGTTCGAATTCGAACGAATTTAACCAATTCGATGGTCGAAGTACCAAAAAAATACTTCGAAATTCGAAGTATTTTTCATTCGAATCCTTCACTCGAGCTTAGTGAATCTGCCCCTAACTGTCATGTATTGTGGGTAAATAGAAAGGATCTTATCTAGTGAATCCTATAATGCTGTCACTTCTGGACCAACTCCCAGCCCCCAATGGCAGTGTTCATGTCTAAAAAAAAAAAAAAATAATAAATTTGCAGGGAGGTTACTTTGCTTTTAAAAGTTACATGACAGTTGCCAGACAGACGGCCTTTCAGATGTGCTCCAAGCAACTGTATTCATTGTGTGTTCTCCTATCAGTGGGAGTCTGCAAGCTTTGCGCCACGCTTCTCTCTTGTTTACGAGGTGACAGTTGGAGTTGTAATTGACTCGCATACACCCTGTAACACCCACTGCGACTGCCAATGCATTAACAGCACCTTATGGGCAGCCGTAATGGTTTCCTCCACTGGTGCTGTCAGACTCAATCAGTTTCACTGCAGAGGGCATGATGTTGTGGGGGGAACCTGTGGGGGGGACGTCTCATTACAGTGCTTAACCTTTCCCAGATGTGACCTTGTCATCTAAGGACTGCAGTGTTCTGATATACCAAAGCTTCAGCATACACAACACATAGCACTGCTTTTTGCTTTAGGTTAATTTCTAAATATTGAAAAATCTAACATCTCTGTGGCTGTAGGTATAGTATAGTCTCTGAGAAAGGAACTAATGGGATAGCAGGTATAGTAGTGAGAGATGGTACCTATAGTAACAGTGGATAATAGTCTCTGGGAAGGGAATGTGACTGTGGGATAGCAGGTATAGTAGGGAGAGATGGTGTCTATAGTAACAGTGGATAATAGTCTCTGGGAAGGGAGTGTGACTGTGGTATAGCAGGTATAGTAGGGAGAGATGGTGCCTATAGTAACAGTGGATAATAGTCTCTGGGAAGGGAGTGTGACTGTGGTATAGCAGGTATAGTAGGGAGAGTTGGTGCCTATAGTAACAGTGGATAATAGTCTCTGGGAAGGGAGTGTGACTGTGGGATAGCAGGTATAGTAGGGAGAGATGGTGCCTATAGTAACAGTGGGATAATAGTCTCTGGGAAGGGAGTGTGACTGTGGGATAGCAGGTATAGTAGGGAGAGATGGTGTCTATAGTAAGAGTGGATAATAGTCTCTGGGAAGGGAGTGTGACTGTGGGATAGCAGGTATAGTAGGGAGAGATGGTGTCTATAGTAACAGCGAATAATAGTCTCTGGGAAGGGAGTGTGCCTGTGGGATAGCAGGTATAGTAGGGAGAGATGGTGCCTTTAGTAACAGTGGGATAATAGTCTCTGGGAAGGGAGTGTGACTGTGGGATAGCAGGTATAGTAGGGAGAGATGGTGTCTATAGTAAGAGTGGATAATAGTCTCTGGGAAGGGAGTGTGACTGTGGGATAGCAGGTATAGTAGGGAGAGATGGTGTCTATAGTAACAGCGAATAATAGTCTCTGGGAAGGGAGTGTGCCTGTGGGATAGCAGGTATAGTAGGGAGAGATGGTGCCTTTAGTAACAGTGGATAATAGTCTCTGGGAAGGGAGTGTAACTGTGGGATAGCAGGTATAGTAGGGAGAGATGGTGCCAGATAGAGCTGTACAATCCTGGCTTAAACAATAAACTTATAAAATACATTTTGTGACATCCCCACATTTATATATAAAAGTTCCTATACAATAAATGATGGATTTTGTTTTGTGCTTCTTTTTCTTCTTGCAGTGGTTTATATAGTGGTTGCTTGAAAGGCAGCTAAATACTATAAAATAACTATATCGATGCTATAAAGTTTGTGCTGTGCAGCAGTTATTATTTTACAAGCACCTTTTTTTTTTTTTTTTTTGGTCTGAGAAGTTGACATACAATTCTATTTACTTGCAGTGCAAAGTGATGACCAGCGGGTGGAGCTTCTACTCTGCTGAATAGCTCTGACTGTCTGTAGCTTAGGCATTCTGCTCAGTCTACATTCTCTGTACCCAGTAAAAAATGAAATAAAAATGTAAAAAATATTTGTTTAGGTATGGGGCCTGTTAGCTAGAATGCTCGGGACTTGGGGTTTTCCGGATAACGGATCTTTCTGTAATTTGGATCTTCATACCTTAAATTGATACTGACACTAAAAAATATATTTTCAAAATGTTAATCTACATTAAGGGGCAGATTTACTAATGGCAAGTGAATTTACGAAGTCCCAAAAGTTCGAATTTCAAAGTAATTCTTTGGATACTACGCCTTTGAATTTACTTCGACTTCAATTCGAATTAAAAATCGTTTGAATATTCGATAGTCTAAGTACTGTCTCTTTAAAAATCCTTCGAATTTCAATACTTCGCCAAATTAAAGCTACTGAATTGCTATATGGCCTATGGGGACCTTCCAGTGCATTTTTTTAAAGTTTTTGGCATCGAATAAAAATCCTTCGTTCGATCGCTAAAAATCGTTCGATTCGAAGGATTTTATTCGAGCGGTCGAATGCTATTTTAGCGCTAAATCCTTCTAATTCGATATTGAATTCAAAGGATTTCAATTCGATGGTCGAATTTCGAGGGTTAAAACCCCTCGAAATTTGACCCTTGATAAATCTGCCCCTAAAAGTTACCTATAGGTCATACCGATCATTTTTAGAGTTTCTACTGCTAACAGACTCCTGCTGCAGAAATATGGCGGCCCCCTCATAGGGAAACGTGGGGGTAAGAAAGGTAATGTAAAAGCATCAGGCAAATACTTTTATGGCAAAATTATAAAAAGCATTCAAAGGCAATGTTATTATAGATATAAAAAAAATATTTTCTTGTGTCAGTATCTCTTTAAGTCTACTAGAAAATCATGTAAACATTAAATAAAGCCAATAGGCTGGTTTTGCTTCCAATAAGGATTAATTATATCTTAGTTGAGATCAAGTACAAGTCCCTATTTCTTTATTACAGAGAGAGAAGAAATAAAAAATGTTTGGATAAAATGGTAGTCTATGGGAGGTGGGCTTTCGGTAATTCAGAGCTTTTTGGATAACGGGTTTCCGGATAATGCATCCCATACCTTTATTTGAATAGTTTAACTCTAAATGTATTGTTTTTTAAAGGGGTTGCTCATATTTAAATTAACTTTTAGTATGATTTAGATAGTGGTACTTTATTTGCAATTGGTTTCAATTTTTTTTATTTAAATTTTTTAGTTATTGAGCTAATTATTCAGCAGCTCCCCAGTTTGCAATGTCAGCATTTTGGTTGCTAGGGTACAAATTACTCTAGCAACCATGCATTGATTTGTATAAGAGACTGGAATATGAATAGGTGAGGCCTGAATAGAAAGATGAGGAATAAAAAGCAGCAATAACAATAAATTTGTAGCCTTACAGAGCATTTGTTTTTAAGATGGGGTCAGTGACCCCAATTTGAAAGCTGGAAAAAGTCAGAAGCAGAAGGCAAATCATTTAAAAACTACAAAAAAGAAATAATGAAGACCAATTGAAAAGTTGCTTTGAATTGGCTATTCTATAACATACTAAAAGTTAACTTAAAGATGAACTTTAAAGCCAAAGGAGCCGACTGATGCTGTTTTTGATAAACCTGCCACTAGGGGGCACTCTCTCTCTCTTGGAGGAGTTTTCCTGTTCTGGGTTGCCCTTTATAATCAAGGTTCCCTTCGAAAAATATTGAGGACTTGCCGGATTATTGTGGCCCCCGAACTGGGGAATAGAAAAACTACTAAAATCCGAGCTCCCACTATCTCCCCACGGGATCCCTCTCTTGTTTTCTGTGGGACCCATACCCAAAACTGGCCGTGAGAATAAACGAATACGTTTTACAGAAGTGGAGCAATTGACCGCTCCACACCCTCTTCTGCAACATACAGGGGCCACCATGGGCCCTCGAGATCCATTATTCCGAATGTGACTGCTGCTGGCGTTGATAGAAATGGAATTGTTAGTTTGAGCGTACAATTGCCTATCAGCGGGCAGCACGAACATTTGCGCGTGATAAATTAATCTTATTAATGGCTACATGAAGGGGCAGGGCCTCTTAAAGGTACGGCTGACAGTGACAGATGGGTTTTGGCGCTCGTAATACACCAGGACCGAGTTTATTAACGTCCAAACCCTTCAGGTAACTCTTAGATTTATGCATGCAAAGCTGGAGGCAGGATTTTAATGTTGCATTTGTGATTCCTATCCCAAATTGCACGTCAACGAGAAATCACATTTATTTTAGCCATGTCCCCTCAATCGTCGTCCTGCGGAATTTTTTTGTTCACGTTGAAAAGGGGTATTGGGTGCTCAGCCACCAGCGTTCTCACTGTAGTCAGACTTGCAAAAAAAAAAAATCGAAAGGCGGCACTCCGGTTAAAAAGAAAAGGGTGGTTAATCGCAACAGGTCACAGACCACCATCACCTGACGCATTTCGGGAGCAACTCCCTTAATCATAGGTTTCATATATACACACCCATTATCCAGAAATCTCCGAATTACGGAAAGGCCGTCTCCCGTAGACTCCATTTGATTCAAATAATCCAAATTTTAAAAAATTTCCTTTTTCTCTGTAATAATAAAACAGTAGCTTGTACGTGATCCCAACTAAAATAGAATTAATCCTTATTGGAGGCAGAACCAGCCTATTGGTTTTATTTAATGTTTACATGATTTTCTAACAGAATTTAAAGGGATACTGTCATGGGGAAAAAAACATTTTCATAATCGGTTAATAGTGCTGCTCCAGCAGAATTCTGCACTGAAATCCATTTCTCAAAAGAGCAAACAGATTTTTTTATATTCTATTTTGAAATCTGACATGGGGCTAGACATATTGTCAATTTCCCAGCTGCCCCAAGTCTTGTGACTTGTGCTCTGATAAACGTCAATCACTCTTTACTGCTGTAGTGCAAGTCGGAGTGATATCACCCCCCTCCCTTCCCCCCCCAGCAGCCAAACAACAGAACAATGGGAAGGTAACCAGATAGCAGCTCCCTAACACAAGATAACAACTGCCTGGTAGATCTAAGAACAACACTCAATAGTAAAAACCCATGTCCCACTGAGACACATTCAGTTACATTGAGAAGGAAAAACAGCAGCCTGCCAGAAAGCATTTCTCTCCTAAAGTGCAGGCACAAGTCACATGGCCAGGGCAAAAAAATAAAATCCCATTTTTTTTAATCAAAAAACCTATCTCCAATATAATTTAATTAATAAATGTGTAACGTTTTCATAAGAAACCTGACTGCATGCAGTGAAATTCATCCTTCATTTACTGCTGTGGATAGGAATTGTCAGTCCCTAACTGCTCTGCAGGGAAACAATCATACTTATGATGAGCCTATGCAGAACTCAAGCAGCTTTGTTTGTTTCCCTATAGAGCAGTCGACTGTAGAGATTTGCATTTGATTTTATTTTTGCCTTTAAATCCCCTTTACCGTTTCCAACTCCAGCTGCAGGGACAAAGATCATGGAGCCAGATTTAAACAAATACACTGGGATTCTATTTGGAGGATTGTTTTGCTGCAGCCACTGGTTATGTAGAGTTGGAGAAAGTTTGTATTAAACAATACAAAAACTATAATGCCCACATTAGATTACATGACACACAATTTATGGCGATCCCTAAGCAGCCCAGACCACACTGAGCATGTGTGCAGTCTTGGTCTTGCAAAGATGTTTAACAAAGTTACAAGATGGCGACTCCCTGTGGCCAACTTTGAAAGCATAAATCATTTGTTTGATTAGGCTTGTGGTGCAGTAAGTTCATGTTTAGTAAACAAAATACAGCATTTCTAGCCTAATTCTATTTTAGACTTTACTTCCCCTTTAAAGTATGAAATCACGTAAAGATCTGTTATCCAGAAAACCCCAGGCCCTGATCATTGTGGATAATATGTATGTGCGTTGCCTTTGTGTCCCTTGCCTAGCTCTCTGTAAGTGCCAGTTGGTTTTGTGCTCGGCATTAGAGGGTGATGGCATACAGCAGGCAGCAAGACCGTGCCATATACTCTTTAATTGAAACTTTAATTGCCCTCTCATTGCAGAGACCAAACAGTGACAGCATGAGGGGTGAGAGGCTCAGTTTTACATTCCTTCTGCTGATAACTGTAATTGAGCTGCTTTCATTTCACCTACAAATCCTATCCTCAGAGTACATTGCCCTGAAAATAAAAAAATGTAAAAAAAAAAAAAAAGTGAGCCTGGCCTTCCAGCCATGCAGGGATCGGCAGCATAAGCTAATTTAATCGTACTTCCCCGGTAATGTTCTTTTAAACATGCTCCGGGGCCTGTTTCACTACCTACGGTTGGAAAATGAACCCAGCTGTCACTTTGCCAGAGAAATACTCTGTCCCAGGCGCCCAAGTTAAAGGAGCGGGAGAGACCAAGGGGCAGAGGGAGGGGGGGGAGGACTGTCACTTCCAGTTAAGGGGAGAAGACATTACAGTCTCCCCGGTGCACACATGGGGCAGTAATTGGCATTATTGATGGTTTGGTCTCGCAGACCAGCACGTCCCGGGGCTGAAAGCACTCACTGCTGGAAATGAAACACACAGGCACTAGATGCATTACTCGTAAAGATACGGCATATTTATCACACGACTCCCAATATGAGCCGATAATATCCATGTAACAAAATCTATGCACATCACAGAACAGTCCCTGTCTAGACAGTCGCAGGGGTGTGTGCTCTCTATAGCCCCATCACAGTCCACAGTGTGATATTATTGGATAATGTAAGATGTATTGCAGTTGAGCTTGAAAGAAGACTGGGGTCTTATCAGGTTTAATCTTTCCTTCGATTATTTCCTACACCGCTTATAGCAGGGGTCCCCAACCTTTTTTGGCCTGGGGACCAAAAAAGAGCAAATTTTTTCCCAAGGGAGGGGGTCGGGGAGGTTGTCGGAGGGGGGTCGTCCTCAAATTCGTCGCACCACGTTCATTGTTCGCCGGCCCAGTTCAGGACTGTCCGCGGCCAGGTGTTTGTGGATCCCTGGCTTATAGGTCCCTGGTAAACTCATGAATAGTGATGGGTTGAATCTGTGCAGTTTGGCTTCAATGGGAATAATTCACGAAACATATTGAAGTAAATTTTTGGGTTTTGGAACTAACCCGGTGCATAAGGGGGATATTGAGGAGGAACAACTCAAACTTAGACCTTGCCTCAAGAAAAGTCTTGGTTATTGGTTTGCAAGAAGGTTTCTAAACTGATACTATGCCAGGATATTGTGGCTGCCACAGTAATGCAGATACCGTAACTCAATACCGATAACTCAGTAGCGATATCTGTACCAAATCTTTGCATCATACAGAAGACAGGGAAGTGTATACTGATCCATGTCTCTGTCTTCCTACAGTTATATATGGGGCCTGCAAACAGCATGTAGAAGGTAGACCTGTTTGTGTCAGTCCTGAGCCCTGTGTCCTTCCACAGTGATACACAAAGGCCAAATAAATTTGATATTTTTTTCTTACAAGTTTCTGGCAGTAATTCCAAAGAGACAAATGGGCCTGTAAAGCATGTACAAGATATATAGGACAGTGCAAGATCTTAGTCTTGTATACAAATAGAAACATGGGCCTACACAAATAGAAACATGGGCCTACACAACTAGAAACATGGGCCTACACAACTAGAAACATGGGCCTACACAACTAGAAACAATCAATAGGTTAGGATAAGACTTTAGTTGTCCATCCTCCCACGGTGACACATGGGCCTGTACAGACAAGATGCAGAAGATAGGAAGATTATTGCAAGACCTTAAGGACAGACCAAGTCAGCAGCTTATCGGCCCATGTGAAGAGCCTCCCGACGGGCTTTCCCGATCGATATTTGGGCGAAAGTCGGCCAGATGGCGATCCGGGAGGTTAGAAAATACCGTCGGATTGCATCTACATCTTTTCGTTGATTCGGTCCCACGATCCGACCGCCTGTTTGGCCTCCACTTCAGTGTGGGCATATCGGTGAGAGATCCACTCGTTTGGCAACGTCGCCAAACGAGCGGATCTACACTTCTATGGCCACCTTTAGTCCTATATCTTTACAGTATCACATGGGCCTCCAAGGATAAGAAATGGAAGATATGTAGATTAGGGCTGTTATGTATCCACTTACAGTGACACATAGGCCTATACAGACAAGATGTACACGACAGACCGGTTAGACCAGTATTTATCTCATTATCCTCCAACTATGAGAACATTTAGACTGGTTAGATCAAGAGCTTTGCTCTTATTGAAGAAGATTAGAGAAAGATCTTTGATTTTTAACCTCTTACAGTGACCCATGGGCCTATACAGACAAAATGTAGAAGTCAGGTTAGTCTAATCCTTATCTGTCTATTCTCCAACTATGACAACGTGAAGACTGGTTAGATCAAGAACTTTGTCCTTCATGCTCTTATTAAAGAAGATTAAGACAAGATCTTTGACTTGTATCCTCTTACAGTGACCCATGTGCCAAAACAGGCAAGATGTAGAAGACAGACAGGTTAGTCCAGTCCTTATCTCTGTATTCTCCAACCATGACAGCATTTAGACTGGTTAGATCAAGAATTTTGTCCTTCATGCTCTTATTTAAAAAGATTAGGACAAGGCTTTGATTTGTATCCTATAAGGCTAAGGCCACACTAGGCGATAGCGCAGCGATTTGACTCGCGGCGACTTTTAAGCCGCAATCGCTGGGGAAACTTTTGCGCTGGCGTCTATGGGGAATCGCGAAAAATCGCCAGAGTAAAAACACACGCGGCGATCTAGCGAGGCAATTTCGAGCGACAGTAGAGAAAAGATCGCCGCGTGTGTTTTTACGCTGGCGATTTTTCGCGATTCCCCATAGACGCCAGCGCAAAAGTTTCCCCAGCGATTGCGGCTTAAAAGTCGCCGCGAGTCAAATCGCGGCGCTATCGCCTAGTGTGGCCTTAGCCTTACAGTGACACATGGGTGTATACAGATAAGATGTAGAAGACAAACTGGCTAGTCCAGTCCAGTCCTTATCGTTGTATTCTCCAGCATTTAGACTAGTTAGATCAAGGACTTTGTCCTTCATGCTCTTATTGAAGAAGATTAAGACAAGATCTTTGACTTGTATCCTCTTACAGTGACACATGGGCGTATACAGACAAGATGTAGAAGACAAACCAGTTAGAGTTTTTATCTCTCTATTCTTCAACTATGAGAACATGTAGACCAATGATCCCCAGCCAGTAGCTCGTGATCAACATGTGGCTCTCCAACCCCTTGTTGCTTCCAGTGGCCTCAAAGCAGATGCTTATTTTTGAATTCCAGGCAAGTTTTGGTTGTATAAAAAACCAGGTGTACTGCCAAACAGAGACTCGATGTAGCTTGATAACTACTAAATGGCCAATTACAGCTCTTATGTGGCACCCCATGGACATTTTCCATGCTGGTGTTGCTACCCAACTCCTTTTACTTATGAATGTTGCTCATGGATTCAAAAGGTTCCCTGATGTACACAATAGGCAAGTTAGATCAAGAACTTTTTCCTTCATGCTCAAAATTTAACACATGAGCCCACACAAAAAAGATAAAGGAGGTTAGTGCAAGACCTTTGTCCTGTATCCTCAAATATGGGCCTATACAGACAAGATGTGTAAGTTAGGTAGGATACATGTTTCTCTATTGTCGTGCAATGACACACAGTCTGATTATGTACAGACCCCATAGTAACCTTCAGCACAGACACACGAGGGCACCGGGATATATGTTTGGCATTCTCGCTTGAAACCGCTACTTGCATAGGAAATTTTCCTTTGATTCTTTTGATTCTCAGGGGTAGGTTTCATCCCACGACTGTTCCCATGGCTGAGCATTAACATTGAATCCCGAAGAGAAGCCGTTGTACCAGAAAAAATTAGCTCAGTCCGAAACTGTATCTTTATTTCCTAGCCGGTAATAACTCATTCATAGGAGACAATATGGGTCAGTGTTTCAGCAGAGTTCAAACATGTTACTGGATTTTCATACATATTTAATGGAACAGCACACTGTAAAAATGAAGCCAGATTATTCTCTTGCATTAAGATTTCAAAGCGTCTGCGTTTGATGCTTGTCAATTTGAAAAACATTAGGTCTCCCTTACGTTTAAATAACCGCTGATCTTGCAAACATTTTTTTGCTTATTGTTGGACTTTCCAAACTTTGTAGCATCATACAGGGACCACATCTGTGAGCACTGAAGCTGGCTGGGTGGACTGGGCAGGCCCCATTATCACTTTAAAGTCAGACTGCCTGACCCATGGTTTTTCAGCCGTTGTAGCTTCAGGTAGAAGTATTACAACCACAACTTTTGCTGCCTATTTTGCTGCCCCTACGAGTAGCTTATATTAAGGCTGTTGGGTTCACCTCAAGCAAATGAGAGGATTTAGGTTAAAAGGTCTGAGTTGCAAAGCTGAGAGGACACATGGTGGGCCAGATATTGTTGGCCTGATTGTTTGGCCCTAAGGCTGATAATTGAATTCTGCACATGAAAAGAAAGTGTAGGTGTGAACCAACATTTGTGCCTCTGAAGCAAATGGCCACTGTAGTACAAAGTCAGTGGAGTGGCACAGAATCTTTGGTGGGGCAACCAAAGCCTTACTCCTTTTATTAGTCTTGCACAAGAAAATTCACATAAGCTTTTAAACTAGTAAATTGAGTTTTTCTGGCCCACCACAGGTTCTCGGTCTCTCCATATTGTTTGAACTTCAATGGGCTACAGCTTGGAGAGGCTTCTGGTTGAGGTGAGCACCAATCCTTCATTTATAATATTGAGTCACCCAGAGATTTAACCTTAGGCTGGTAGCCACATTCATAGCCCCATAAAATATATCACCCCCAGTGGAATTTTTCACCCTGCCAAACTGGTTTCTGACTAAGCTTTGATCAGATATCCATTGGGGAGGCTTATCGTTTTGACACTCGTGCCAGTAATTTGACTTGTTGTGGTGGCCTTGGGTAGTCAATGTTGGACCAATTTAAGTCTCCCTATTAAATTTCTAGGTTTTGCCCTTTACTGGACCTAGAAGTTATCTATGGGACAGTCCTTCCTTTTGTTGCCAGAAAGGCCATCACAACCTTGGCGATTATTATTGGTTGTTTTGACTTTTCTGGCCTCCACAGGTTCTGAGTCTCTCCATATTCTTTGAACTTCAGTGGGCTACAGCTTACAGGGGTGAGTGGGTGTGTGTGGTGAGCACCAAGACTTAGTTTTGATCAGATGGCCTTTGGGGAGGCTTATAGTTTTGACAAAAAATTTGATTAATTATTACCGTGTGCAGACTTTGAGATACTATTTTTCATTTTCTAAAATCGTTTTGCCAGTAATTTGACTTGTTATAAGTGGCCTTAGTAGTCATTGTAGGGCCAACTTAAGTCTCCCTATTACATTTCTAAGTTATGCCCTCTACTGGACCTAGACTGGACCTAGACATATCCATGGGACAGTCCTTCCAGAAAGACCATCACAACCTTGGCTATTATTATTGGTTGTTTTGGCTTTTCTGGTCCCACTAGGGAGGAGCTTCAACTACTGCTCTACTCTCCAGTCTTCATACAGTGCAGCAATTGATCAACGTAGGGCAATTAAATCACATCCTGGAGCTCTTTTACACAGTTTAGATATAGAAACAGGAGAGGATGTTGGATTTTGCTAATTGCTGGAAATCGTTAAGGCAAGCAATGTCTGAAATACAAGTAGTAAAGCCTCATCTGGGAATGCTGTATTTCCCCGGCTTGGCTGTGGCCTCAGGCTCTTCATTGGCCCTCAACTGGTGGATAAAGCACTCGTTGGGCAGTGTGTACTTTTAGGTCTGGCTTTTTCTTTGACCCCAGGCAAAACTGGTTCCCAATAGGATTTATTTCTTAACAAACTGGCTGCTTTCCAGGCTGCGGAGCCTGACTTCAGCAAGCTTGGTACAAGGGATTAGCAAGCTCATTGATTTAGTAACTTCTTTGCTGTTCCGCAGAGAAAATCAGGGTGTTTTTAAATACTGGCACGATTGGGAGTGAGGTGTGGAGGTTTCAGACCTTAAAGCAATTAGCTATGTGCCTGTTCTACTCCCTTAGTGTCTAGTAAATATGTACAGTTATTGCTTGCCAGGCTGCTGGGGGATATACAGCTGATTCACAAAATAAAAGTTTTGTATTTGTATTTGCATTTTTTCTTTCCAGTTGGATTAATTACTTAGTGGCTGATTTATCAAGGGTCGAATTTAGAGTTTGTTAAATTGGGATTCCATGGACTAGTGAATGGTAAGGTCCCTTGTGGAACCACGGCTCTAAAAGTGTAATGAATTCCCTGTCCACAGGATACAGCCCCCTGGTGGACAGGGAATTCATTACACTTTTAGAGCCGTGGTTTCACATAATTTCCTCACTCCTACACTACTATTAGGCAGCCACAAGGGACCTTACCATTCACTAGACCTTACCTGGGGTTATTTGCACCTCATATACCTTAAAAAAGTATTTTTTCTATTGTGAATATTGGGAGTGCCCTCCACCAACTTATTTTTGTATAAATAACTTTGCATGCAAGCATAGGCTGGAGAAAACTCCATAAATGCAGGAGGATCTCACCTGGTCATGGATCACCTAGTGATCATCACTTCTGTCTGACTGTTTTTATTGGTCAGTTGAGGTCCTATAAATATGTCATTTGTGTGCAGACCTTTGATCTCTCACCACTCCTATGTATGGTCTCTCTGTGTGGTTAGGTTCTAGCTCTCTCAATTTTCATGTAAGAGGTGGCCATACTTAGGGAGATCCACTAGTTTGGCGAGCAGATCGTTCCCTGATATGCCCACATTGAGTTGGGCGATATCTGGCTGATCCGATCATGGTCCCTAGGGCCCAAAGATCAGATCAGAATGGAGGCCATACGGGCAGGATTGCGGGCCTGCATCAACTAACATATGCAGCCACAATCCGACTGGATTTCTTATCCTGCCAGATCGCCCGTTGGAGGGCCCCACACACAGGCCAATAAGCTGCCTACTCGGTCATTCAGCAGCTTTTATTGGCCTGTGTATGGCGGCCTTAACTCTTTTCTCTCATATATGGCATACTTAGCTCTCGCTACTCGAGTGGGGTCCCGTGAGCTGTTGCCCCTCTCGTGGGGTCCCGTGAGCTGTTGCCCCTCTCGTGGGGTCCCGTGAGCTGTTGCCCCTCTCGTGGGGTCCCGTGAGCTGTTGCCCCCTCTAGTGGGGTCCCGTGAGCTGTTGCCCCTCTCGTTTGGTCCTGTGAGTTGGTGGGGTCCCGTGAGCCGTTGCCCCTCTGGTGGGGTCCCGTGAGCCGTTGCCCCTCTGGTGGGGTCCCGTGAGCCGTTGCCCCTCTGGTGGGGTCCCGTGAGCCGTTGCCCCTCTGGTGGGGTCCCGTGAGCCGTTGCCCCTCTGGTGGGGTCCCGTGAGCCGTTGCCCCTCTGGTGGGGTCCCGTGAGCCGTTGCCCCTCTGGTGGGGTCCCGTGAGCCGTTGCCCCTCTGGTGGGGTCCCGTGAGCCGTTGCCCCTCTGGTGGGGTCCCGTGAGCCGTTGCCCCTCTGGTGGGGTCCCGTGAGCCGTTGCCCCTCTGGTGGGGTCCCGTGAGCCGTTGCCCCTCTGGTGGGGTCCCGTGAGCCGTTGCCCCTCTGGTGGGGTCCCTTGAGCCGTTGCCCCTCTGGTGGGGTCCCGTGAGCCGTTGCCCCTCGTGTGGTGTGTGTGTGTGGCCCCCTGAGCTCTCAGGACTTGTGTGCGGTCCCCTTGAAACTCGATGCTTGCGTGTGTGGTCCCCTTGGATCTGGGTGCTTGCGTGTTGGTCCTCTTATCGCTCAAACCGTATCCAGGAGCCCAGTGCCAGTAGACTGCAGTAATCACAGAAGAATTGTGTACAGACACGCATTAATGTCATTACCTTTTGAGCAAAGTAATGTGCTATTTGTAGAGAGTTATTGTAATACAGGAAGGGAAGCTGTGTGTTCTGTTGTACTGAATCAATTGCATTCACTTGTCATAAGTCAATTATAGGGAAACTGAGTCTGTTGGCAATAAGAGAAGCTGAGCTGCGGGCAAGTTTATCTGAAGATGTTAATGTGACCATCCATGAGACCATATCCTGGGTGGAACTTCAGATTGAGGCCGTGTCATGTAATGATGTTTGGAACTGACAGGAAAATCAATATAACTTCCTGGAAAAAATCAAGACATATAAGTGACAGAGGTTTTTTAATGAGGCTTCATACTGTATGTCTGGCACTGTGCGAAGGACCTATGGGTGAAATTTTACAGGGGTACATTATCCCTTATAATACATGAGTGATACTCAGAGTTCCCTGTATAATTCAGCCTGCAGCCTTGTGTCTTTATATGGTCACAGAACAACCCCTCAGTGACTTCTAATATCCTTATCATTTACAGTAGGGGGTACATTATCCCTTATAATACATGAGTGATACTCAGAGTTCCCTGTATAACTCAGCCTGCAGCCTTGTGTCTTTATATGGTCACAGAACAACCCCTCAGTGACTTCTAATATCCTTATCATTTACAGTAGGGGGTACATTATCCCTTATAATACATGAGTGATACTCAGAGTTCCCTGTATAACTCAGCCTGCAGCCTTGTGCCTTTATATGGTCACAGAACAACCCCTCAGTGACTTCTAATATCCTTATCATTTACAGTAGGGGGTACATTATCCCTTATAATACATGAGTGATACTCAGAGTTCCCTGTATAACTCAGCCTGCAGCCTTGTGTCTTTATATGGTCACAGAACAACCCCTCAGTGACTTCTAATATCCTTATCATTTACAGTAGGGGGTACATTATCCCTTATAATACATGAGTGATACTCAGAGTTCCCTGTATAACTCAGCCTGCAGCCTTGTGCCTTTATATGGTCACAGAACAACCCCTCAGTGACTTCTAATATCCTTATCATTTACAGTAGGGGGTACATTATCCCTTATAATACATGAGTGATACTCTGAGTTCCCTGTATAACTCAGCCTGCAGCCTTGTGCCTTTATATGGTCACGGGACCCCTCAATGACTTCTAATATCCTTATTTACAGTAGGGGGTACATTTCCCTCTATAGTATAATCAGCCCTAAGAACTGGTATATTTGCTATATGAACAGTTTGGGCAGTGCTGGGCATTCGTTCTGTGTTTGGGCCACATAGGGTTACACAGCATTTAGTTTATATTCTAGTAATTCCCAGTATCCCCCAGCTGAGATCAACTCATTCCCAGTTATATCATCCCTTGCACGTAGGCTTGTCTTTTTGGCACATCCATTTTTATTTTGACTCGAGATTTCAGACAAGTAGCCCTTCAGCTGTGTATGAACCACCACTCCCAGCATTCCCTGAGGAGCTGAAGTTCATCAGCAGCTGTGGGCTTGAATTCCACATGTCCCTGATGCATTTAGATTCATTTCAGGTATTTGAATGGTGCCAGATTAAAAGTTTTTTTTTTTTTAACAGGACTGGAAATTTAAGAAATAACCTGCAGAACAGCACAAATGAACGTGATAGGCAAAGCATATCCACACAGAAGCCTTATTTGTCTGTATATCCGCCTGTATATCCGCCTGTATATCCGCCTGTATATCCGCCTGTATATCCGCCTGTATATCCACCTGTATACATACAGGAGGACGGTGGCCTCCCGGGGCCAAATGTTGCAAAATGCTATTGCTATTCACAGAGCAGTAAGTTAGGAGCTAAATTTCTTTCCTGTATGGATTATCCCTCAGTGTGAATGTTAAATGCCTGAGAGCGAGGAGCAGCAGTCATAGCTCACACCATAAAACACGAGCATTGATTTCAAGGTGATTTATTAGGATTTATGAAATGACCCAAGGACTCCTTGGGAAACCAACTGAAATCCATTTAATATGAAAGAAATTGTTTGTGACCCCCCCCCCCCCTCCAATCACACTGACAAATGCATGTGGACAGCGAAGGGAAGAAATTACCTCTTTTTTCTCCGGGCCCTGCACCTCACAGGGGCCCGTTAGGAGAGCAGATAAAATGACAAAGGGAACATTGCTGTATAATCTATGGACAGCCCTGTTGCTGCTGCTAAAGTTACTGAACAGAAAACAATGTGGCAGTTGCACATCAAGCAGTGACAGGTGAAGCCACCATGAGCCCCCGCTCCAGTGAGCATTTGTGCGACGACGATTATCCGTCATCCCTCCTTGTACATCATCCTGGGCACTTTCCATTGAATAACAGGGGCAGTGACAGGCAGACGGGGAATTATGGCCACTGTCATTTAACAAAATGCCCCATCTGCCCCCCCCACTCCGTGAATGGAAACAGCCCCACACTTTCCCCACCCCCAGCAAAAGCAATTTATCCTGCCTGCTCATATCCGCCAATCCCTGTCCCTGTTGCCCCTGCATCCAATTCACAGACCTGTCACTTCTACTTTTCTGCTCCAATAATTTTCCCAGAGAACCTTCCGTGCTGTGATTTTAATTACGTTACCCCCCACTTGTCATCAGTAAGGAAACTTCATCACTATTGCTGCGCTTTCATTTCTCCTTGGATCCCCTACCTTCCACTAGCAAATCACATGGAATTACAGGTATGGCACCTGTTATCCAGAAAGATCGGGACCTGGGATTTCCTGGATAATGGATCTTTCCGTAATTTGGATCTTCATACCTTTAAGCAGTGATCCCCAACCAGTAGCTCGTGAGTAACATGTTGCTCTCCAACCCCTTGGATGTTGCTCCCAGTGGCCTCAAAGCTGGTGATTATTGTTGAATTCCAGGTTTGGAGACAAGTTTTTTTTGCATAAAAACTAGGGATGCATCGAATCCAGGATTCGGCCTTTTTCAGCAGGATTCGGCCGAATCCTTCTGCCTGACTGAATCCGAATACTAATTTGCATATGCAAATATTCAAATTAGGGGCGGGAGGGAAATCGTGTGGCTTTGTAAATATGCAAATTAGGATTCTGGTTCAGTTCTGTTTTCGGCCGAATCTTTCGCGAAGGATTCGGGGGTTCGGCCGAATCCAAAATGGTGGATTCGGTGCATCCCTAATAAAGACTTTTTTCGAAGTACCTTTAATTATTTACAGTTTTTTCCAAAATCTAAGTTAAAGGTTCGTGTCTCTGATGTTTGAGTCTGGCAGCTCAGTAATTTATGTGCAGAACTGTTACAATTTTGCAACATTTTTGCAATACATTTCTCAGCAGCATCTCTGGAGTATTAGCAACTATTGTATCACTTTTAACAGCTACCTTTAATGAAACCCAGGGAATCTACTCAGCAGGGACAAAAAAAAAGAAATGTTTCAACTAAATGTATTAATTTAGATCCGTTTACAGGATGGCGAGCTCCCAGAGCTGCTTTAGGGTCAGGACACAGTCAAATTCGGGGAGATCTCCTCTTCTTCAGGGCGACTAATCTCCCCGAACTGCCTTCCTGCCGTCTGTAAATCGCAGATGGGATAGCACTCGGAGCAATTCGTTTTCCGAAGTTGCCTCACGATGAATCGCGCCGAGTGCCATCCCATCGGCGATTCAGATTTTAACTGGCGGGAAGGCAGGGGAGGCAGTTCGGGAGATTAGTCGCCCTGAAGAAGAGAAGATTTGTCGCTGGGAGACCAATCTCCCCGAATCTGCCTGTGTCCTGACCCTTAAGCAGCTCTGGGAGTGGGGGTCGAGCCAGAGGGTACAGGCACACAATGCTATTTGGGATGATTAATCGCCCGGCGACAAATCTTCTGGCGACTAATTTCCCTGCAATGACTTCCATGCAAGCTATAATCTAAATCGCCCGCAAGATGGCACTCGGAGTTGCCCAAAGTTTCCTTGTGAGGCAACTTCAGGCGACTTCAGAAAATGAACCGATCCGAGTGCCATCTCACCGGCGATTTAGAATCTAGCCAGCGGGAAGGCTTTTCGGGGAGATTAGTTGCCCGTAGAACACACATTTGTCGCCGTGTGACTAAATCCCCCCCCCCCGAATCTTAGTGTGTGCCACACATAGAAAGTAATTGGGAAAAAGTCTTAATTTCTGGCCAACTATTTGAAGCCAACTGAACTGAAAAAAAAAAAAGGTGCTGGAAGGTGAACAACCCCTTTAATTATATCTCCGTTGGATCGACTACAAAGGTACTGTTTTGTTATCACAGAGAAATAGGAAATCGTTTTTGAAAATTTGAATATTTATATGGGAGACAGGTTTTCCGTAATTCGAAGCTTTCTGGATAATGGTTTTTATTTATTTTTTTTTGAAAATTTGGATAAAAATGGTTTCCCGATAACTGATCCCAAACCTGTATCACCAAAGCCCTACGTGCAGTTGCCCGTACCCCCTCGTACTGGTTTTGTCCCTTACCATGAATCTCATTTCACCCTTTGTGATTTATAATTCCAAGAGCCTTTCAGATGGAATCTACCAACCTGCCCCCCCCCCTTGCTTCTCATGTTAAATGTCAGCCTGTCTCCCCGTGTTTGCTCAATGCACTAGGACAGGGTGAGAACATTCCGCTTTCTGCATTGTCATTTTTGAGCAATGCCGATCAATGTCCGTGTCTTATTTCCCTGGCACTTCTTAGCTGGCTGCCCGACGTAGGCAAGTGTAGAGCTAAGCAAAGGTATTCTAATAATTACCCAGACAGGCAGCAAGCTATTCTAGTACAGAACCATTTGTCTGACCTTGAGCGTGACATTGCTTTATCCTCGGGCGCTATGAATAGAGATACTTTGACTGTACTAGAAAACAATTGTTATTATGTGATGTCCGTAATATTTACCATCAGTCTTGTAATGACCATAAAATAGCATCCTGGTTCTTGTATAAGCAGTGGGCATGATCCTACCAGGCTTACAAGATCGTATCCCAGGGAAAATAACGTGTTTTGCCACCAGTGTAGAAATTCACACGATTAACATAGGGAGAACAGAAATCTTTAAAGGGATACTGTCATGGGAAAACATGTTTTTTCCAAAACGCATCAGTTAATACTGCTGCTCCAGCAGAATTCTGCACTGAAATCCATTTTTAGCAAACTGATTTTTTTATATTCAATTTTGAATTCTGACATGACTCTAGACATATTGTCATTTTCCCAGCTGCCCCAGTCATGTGACTTGTGCTCTGATAAACTTCAGTCACTCTTTGCTGCTGTACTGAAAGTTGGAGTTATATCACCCCCCCCCCTTTTCCCCCCAGCAGCCTAACAACAGAACAATGGGAAGGTAACCAGATAGCAGCTCCCTAACACAAGATAACAGCTGCCTGGTAGATCTAAGAACAACACTCAATAGTAAAAGCCAAGTCCCACTGAGACACATTCCGTTACATTGAGTAGGAGAAATAACAGCCTGCCAGAAAGTAGTTCCATCCTAAAGTGCAGGCACAAGTCACATGACTGGGGCAGCTGGGAAAATGACAATATGTCTAGCCCCATGTCAGAATTCAAAATTGAATATAAAAAAATCTGTTTGCTCTTTTGAGAAATGGATTTCATTGCAGAAGTCTGCTGGAGCAGCACTATTAACTGATGTGTTTTGGAAAAAAAAAACCATGTTTTCCCATGACAGTTTACCTTTAACAGATTTTTTTATGTGGGGTCAGTGACCTCCATCTGAAAGCTGGAAAGAGTTTTAAAAAAAATGCAAATAATTTAAAAACTATATAAAAAATAAATAATGACAACCAATTTAAAAGTTGCTTAGAATTGCCCATTCTATAACATACTAAAAATTAATTTAAAGATGAACCACCCCTTTAAATAGATGCTGCCAGAAGAAAAACCCGGAACAGGAAAGTCGTGGGCAGGGAGAGTGGAAAAACCTGCCACGACCTGCAAACTGTCTATAAAACTGTGGTATAAAACCATTGAAGTTTCATAGGATACTGTTTTACATATGCAAATATCATCTTCTGTTCTTAGCACTCTCCCTATATTAAAGGGGTCCTCTTCCCAAATCCCCCCTCCATGAAATAATCCGCTTTAGCTGCCAACATTGTTTCAGTAGTCGGAACCAGAACTGTAGATATCTGTAGTATAAAGCCATTGACATGTTTCATGCCTCCCAACTGTCCCGTTTTTTGAGGGACTGTCCCGATTTTGACCGCTCAACCTGTAGTCCTGTTTGTTACTGAAATGTCCCTACTTTTTTTCTTCGATCTCCTGCACTGAACAGCCAGAAAAAGATGCAAAGTTTCTAACTTAATTGGCTTTTGGCAGAGAGCCCAGAATAGATACTTTTGTAACAATCTAAGATAAGCAGGTCTCTTGGGAGAACTGAGGCTCACAGTTTAAAGGGCAATTCACCTTCATTAGCAAAACTGTTATAACGCATTCAAAAAAAAAAACACAGAAATGTGTTCAAACTTTCATAATATGCCACATTTTGTAAAATGGACATGATAATTAGGGGGTGTGGCCACAAAATGGGCGCAGTCAAAAAATGTCACCATGTGGATCATGGCAAATCTTTATTTTTCTATTTTAAAAATGTTGGGAGGTATGATGTTTATTCATGTATAGCGTGTAGTTGCTTAAAATTACATTTTCTCTCACTCTGCAAAAACATTTTTGGGTTTAGAACTCCTTTGTCTGCCATCTTGTAACTGGCATCTTTAATGGGTAATGTAGCAGAGGCAATGCAAGCCCTGCGGGTTAGTGATGTGCGGGTCGAGAAACACTCGACCCACTCTCACCTGGATTCCCTCCACCTTTTATAGACCCGCCAATGACATCACAGGCGCGCGCTCATAAAACCTGAAGTCTGAAACAGACAGTCTAAAGTCTTTATAATGGGTGTACGTGGCACTTTAACACACAAACTGTTCTTTACAGTTAGTACGGCAACGGCCCCTTCTCTTCCATCAACAAATCTATGATCTTGCCAGTGTCTGGAATAATGTGCGACCCTCTTGTCTGATTTTTAGGAGACCATCCGAACAGCTTTGGCAATGGGAGCCGACCGAGGAATACACGTGGACATTCCTGCTAAGGATGCTGAGAGCCTCGGCCCATTCCAGGTCTCCAAGATCTTTGCAGCACTGGCAAAAAAAGAGAGTGTGAATCTTGTGCTGCTGGGGAAACAGGTAAGTTCCACTGGGTGTGGGGCATAGTAGCGATGAAAAAAAAAGTACATACAGAATTAAAGGAATCTATCATCTATCTATCATCTATCTATCATCTATCTATCATCTATCTATCATCTATCTATCATCTATCTATCATCCATCTATCATCCATCTATCATCCATCTATCATCCATCTATCATCCATCTATCATCCATCTATCATCCATCTATCATCCATCTATCATCCATCTATCATCCATCTATCATCCATCTATCATCCATCTATCATCCATCTATCATCCATCTATCATCCATCTATCATCCATCTATCATCCATCTATCATCCATCTATCATCCATCTATCATCCATCTATCATCCATCTATCATCCATCTATCATCCATCTATCATCCATCTATCATCCATCTATCATCCATCTATCATCCATCTATCATCCATCTATCATCCATCTATCATCCATCTATCATCCATCTATCATCCATCTATCATCCATCTATCATCCATCTATCATCCATCTATCATCCATCTATCATCCATCTATCATCCATCTATCATCCATCTATCATCCATCTATCATCCATCTATCATCCATCTATCATCCATCTATCATCCATCTATCATCCATCTATCATCCATCTATCATCCATCTATCATCCATCTATCATCCATCTATCATCCATCTATCATCCATCTATCATCCATCTATCATCCATCTATCATCCATCTATCATCCATCTATCATCCATCTATCATCCATCTATCATCCATCATCTCATCATCTATCATCCATCTATCATCCATTCTATCATCCATCTATCATCCATCTATCATCCATCTATCATCCATCTATCATCCATCTATCATCCATCTATCATCCATCTATCATCCATCTATCATCCATCTATCATCCATCTATCATCCATCTATCATCCATCTATCATCCATCTATCATCCATCTATCATCCATCTATCATCCATCTATCATCCATCTATCATCCATCTATCATCCATCTATCATCCATCTATCATCCATCTATCATCCATCTATCATCCATCTATCATCCATCTATCATCCATCTATCATCCATCTATCATCCATCTATCATCCATCTATCATCCATCTATCATCCATCGGTCTGTCTCTATCATCCATCTATCATCCATCGGTCTGTCTCTATCATCCATCTATCATCCATCGGTCTGTCTCTATCATCCATCTATCATCCATCGGTCTGTCTCTATCATCCATCTATTTGTCTGTATCTGTCTGTCTCTATCATCCATCTATTTGTCTGTATCTGTCTGTCTCTATCATCCATCTATTTGTCTGTATCTGTCTGTCTCTATCATCCATCTATTTGTCTGTATCTGTCTGTCTCTATCATCCATCTATTTGTCTGTATCTGTCTGTCTCTATCATCCATCTATTTGTCTGTATCTGTCTGTCTCTATCATCCATCTATTTGTCTGTATCTGTCTGTCTCTATCATCCATCTATTTGTCTGTATCTGTCTGTCTCTATCATCCATCTATTTGTCTGTATCTGTCTGTCTCTATCATCCATCTATTTGTCTGTATCTGTCTGTCTCTATCATCCATCTATTTGTCTGTATCTGTCTGTCTCTATCATCCATCTATTTGTCTGTATCTGTCTGTCTCTATCATCCATCTATTTGTCTGTATCTGTCTGTCTCTATCATCCATCTATTTGTCTGTATCTGTCTGTCTCTATCATCTATCTACAACACTATGATCTTATCTATCTAAAAAAGTACATACAAAAAGTAAAGGAACAGTATTCTCTGACCTTCACTTTATGTCTTAGAATACATGGACTGTCAGTCTCAGTACAAATATAGAGACTTTGCATTTCAGGGGACCGAGAACAAGAAGGATTTGACTCACGCGTAAGGAAATTGGCACTGGCCACTCCTATGCATCACGTCACTTGCTGAGTGTGCTTAAGAAGGGTTAATAGATACTGGGCTCATGAAGTGCTTCCCACACTGCTGTTTTTTATTTCTTTGCGGTTGGAATGAATCTCATAAGGGGGAATCTGATGTCAGTGTTTTGCACTAGTAATTGCATTTGGTCAGTGGGCCGTTGGATCCAGTCTGCGTCAGACCGAGAACTATCATTATTCTTCTATATTGCCGACATATTCTCCAGTAACTGACATACAAGCTAACTAGTGCACTGCCCTGTATTTACAGCATAGGTCTGTATTAGATGATATACAGTCAAATACTCTGGAATCCTCACCCCTATATTGGTACAAGTGTATGGACACCATATTGTATGTATTGTACAGTAATGAGCAGTGCAATGTAATGTTCCAATCAAGAGCCTGTCTGGCTGCAGGTAATACTAGTGTGTATAAGGTCAAAGTTGGTGTATTGTAAGGATAGACAGACAGACAATAGATAAATAATAGATAGACAGACTTCATATATATATATGCCTGGGTGCGCGATCATTAAATGGATTATACAAAACAAAAGAAGGATCAGCACAGGTTTTAGAAAAACAAATAATAATTTATTAAAGAACTATGGACTGCCATAGTCCATAGTTCTTTAATAAATTATTATTTGTTTTTCTAAGACCTGTGAGTGCTGATCCTTTGTTTTGTTTTGACCGAATCCTGGATTTTTTCAGCAGTATTCGGATTCGGCCGAATCCTTCTGCCTGGCCGAACTGAATCAGAATCCTAATTTGCATATGTAAATTAGGGGTGGGGAGGGAAATCACGTGGCGGGTTCGGTATTCAGCCGAAGGGTTCGGGTATTCGGCCGAATCCAAAAAAGTGCATTCCGTGCATCCCTAATATATATAAAATCATGTAAACGTTAAATAAACCAAGATGGCAACATAACCTTTTATTGCAATTCCTTTAAAACACATAATTGTCATTAATTTTTCCTTTAATGGTAACCTAATCCCTGCTGCTGGCTCTGCCGGGATATCCACAGGAGAGTGACGGTCTCTTTCTAACTGCTAGATGGCACTGTTGTGTTTTTGTGCCTGTAGAAAAGGCCGATCAGTTCCCAGGTTAATGCTGTACCTAAATTGTCAAAAGTCATCTTTATGTGATTAAAACCTTGTAACTGTTTTTTTTTTTTTTTTTATTTTCCTGTGTAAAACATGCCGTGTCCCCAGTAACACACACACTTGCCCTGCGGCTTAAACTCTCTCTCTACTATTCTAGGCCATCGATGATGACTGTAATCAGACGGGACAGATGACCGCAGCTCTGCTTGACTGGCCTCAGGTAACTGGTCAAGCTTTTCCACGCTGAATGAGACCATTGGCTTTGGGAAATGAGATTTAACCCCTGCGGTGTCACCGTGAGAAGGAGACAAGACAAGTGGATTCCTTTTCGCCCGATGAGCCTCATTTGTTTTTTATGTAGCCTTTTATTTTTGTTTTTAGGGGAGGAGAAAAATCTGCAAAATAAATTAAAGATACTGAGAATCTGTGAGGGGTGGGGGAGAGAATGGTTCCTTCCAAGCCATATGCTGCTGATAGCACTTGCTTTATTTATATTTAATAGAACGTATGCTTTCCTGCTCGTCTGCTATCTGATCACTGAACTGATTCCTGCTAGTAGAACACATTGTGGTGTCTTAACTGTTCTCTTACACGTATGGAACATGTCATGTGTACTGACTGCAAAATGCCCACTACCTCCCTGTGCCACCCGTCATTCACATGAATGGATGCTCCCAGCTTGCAGTGGGCTGTTTTACACCTAAAAATGCAAATCTGTGTATCTTTATTTTTATTCTTTAGTTGTGACATGGGTTGCCACCTTTTCTGGAAAATACCGGCCTTCCTATATATTTATCTTTTTTCCCTATTAATAACATTGGGATCAGCCATCATTTTTACCGGCCAGGCCGGTAATATACTGGCCAGGTGGCAACCCTAGTTGTGACCGGCATTTTCTATCCATGTCAGTGACAAGTAGGGGTATCACAGAGTCCTCAGATGGCTGCTGTAAGTGTTATTTAAAGGGACACTCCAACCATAAAGCTATCCCACTATGCCCCCTAGTTCTCTATAGAAGTTGCGAAAAAACATAATTACACATCCATGAAAAAAATTAGAAACCTTTCTCACATCTTTTCTAAGCAGAAGAACATCAGAGCAGCCTCTTTCTTTCTCCTGACTACTTGGTGGTCAGACTGGTGGGAAAATGACCAGCAGGGGGCGCTGTTGTAACAAAATTAATTCATTTTAATACTACATGTATCTGTTAATATCTTGGAATAAAAAAATAATCAATGTAAATTACAAAAGTGCTTAGAAAACACTCTCCTCGATTTTACATTCACTTATTTTAAAGGTTTACTTATCCTTTAAAGGACAAGGAAAGTTAAACTAAAAAAGTAGGCTAGAAATGTTGTACATTATGTTTTGTGCTTCTGTACCAGCCCAAGGCAACCACAGCCCTTTCGCAGTAAAGATCTGTCTCTCCAAAATGCCCCAGTAGCTCCCCATCTTCTTTTCTGCTGATTCACTGCACATGCTCTGTGTTGATTAGCTTAGGGGCTGACTCAAAATATACAGTACACATAAGTGCCACAGTATTATGACTGATTAGTAATTAATATAAATAATATATGGCAGCACAGAAACAGGTGCAACTAACATCAGAATCTAATAATTAGCATTGTAGCATCATCTTATATTACAGGGGAAGCTCATTTTCTGCTGGATAATTAGTGACGAGCCCTAAGCTTAGCTTCTCAACAGCCAATCAGAGCCCACTGAGCATGTGAGTGTCACAGACACTTTCCAAGATGGTGACCCCCTGTGACAAGTTTGAAGTCCTGGATCATTGCTGCTATTGACAAGCTGAAACTTTAGCCTTGTGCAACAAGTTCAGTATATAAAACGTGGCATTTCTAGCCATATTCATTGTTAGGGTTTGGTTCTTCTTTACGGGCATAGACACAGTCAGATTCGGGGAGATTAGTCGCCAAAGAAGAGGAGCTTTGTCGCCAGGTGACTTGTCTCCCCAAATCTGAGTGTGTGTCTCTGCCCTTAAGAAAGTCTTTCCCAATGCGGGTTTTGCATATTTGCACCAAGGTGCGGTACTTTTGGTTCCCTGACTGGCCTCATTGTCATGCAAAACATCATTACCTTATATGTACACAAGCCACATTCTGACAAACTGCTTGCTGTACAATAATGTGAAAAGAATATCACCACCTAGTGGCCTTAGATCGTACTGTACAGCATTCTTTAGCAGAATGTCCCCACTAGCATGGACAAGAAAGTTCAATCCAAGCGTGGGATATGCGCTCTGCTTTCAGTTAAAGGAAATGTAAATTTTTAGAAAGTCCATTTTCCCCCTGTAAAAATAAAACACTTTTTGCTTCCTGTGCAGGGGACATTTGCCTCAGAAGTGAAAGTGGAAGGAGAGAAGTTGACGGTACTGCGAGAAATAGACGGAGGGCTTGAGACCATCAGCCTAAAACTCCCAGCAGTAGTCACCGCTGACTTACGTCTGAACGAGCCACGTTATGCCACTCTTCCTAATATCATGGTACGTCTGTCACAGTAATGTGGCTTTGCTTGCCACCAAGGGTTCATTTTATGGCTGTGTATAAGTTCTGTGATGCACTAGAGCAGGGCTCCCCAACCTTTTTTAACCTGTGAGCCACATTCCAATGTAAAAAGAGTTGCAGAACAACACAAGCATGGAAAAAGTTCACTGGGGTGCCAGATATGGGCTGTGATTGGCTACTGGGAGCAACATTCAAGGGGTTGGTGAGCAACATGTTGCTCACGAGCCACTGGTTGGGGATCACTCGGCAGAAAGTAATATTATGGTCTTTATGTGATGATTTATTTAATCAAATTGTATAATCATAATGCCATTACACAGTATGGGTGAGATTCCGCATTGATTTACATTCAGGGCAGTGGCTAACACAATTTCTCTGCATGCAACAAACTGTCCTATGTGCCATTGCTAAGAGGATGCTGATTTCAGTGGAGCCTTTGCAGCAATGAGGCTATCCGAGGACTTTAACAGAGGTTTTTCTTTTATGGTAAATTTCGCAGTGGGCTCCACCTAGTGGCAGAATGTAGAGTCTATTAATATTTATGAATTGTCGGATAGATTACAAATACGTAGATGGGTGAGAGCAATTGTAACTAGTGTATAGCAGTTAATCAGTGGGAGTGAACTAAGGATAGTGCCCCTTTAAAAGGCCTCCATCTTTTTTTATACTCTATTTTGATTTAAATGATATAGCAGAATCAGTGGCGGCAAATGAAAGAGCAATAAATCTTTTCAGATATCCACCTTTAGGCTGAATATGTGGCTCAACTGACATACCTTTACTATCTCGTTTAAACTGCAGTAGAAAGACGAATTTAAAATCCACAGGGATGTGGCATCAAAACGGCGTAACTTCCGGGAAACCATATAATCTGTAAAAAAAAATTACACCACTTACCTAAATGGGACCATGAAAGAACATAGTCTGTTTTGAGAATACATAAAATTGTGATTCTACTGTATTTGTTACAGGCCCCAGCCATTCACCCATAATTCTTTAGGGGCGTGTTACATGGTACAGCTGAATCGATAAAGGCACATGCGTTGTTAGCAACTAATATTGCTACCTTGATGTTGATTGTTAAAGGGGCTGTTCATCTTTGAGTTATGATGTAGAGAGGGATATTCTGAAACAATTTGCAATTGGTTTTCCCTCTAGCTTCATACGTGAGCTTAATTTTATAGAATCCACTAGGTTAATTCAGGAGGAGAACAGCAGGACTCTGATCCTACTTGTATGGGTGGTAGGCACTAGGTGATGCACTACTCCCTGAAGTCACACTGTAGAGGAGAGTACCTGTGGTAAGGCAAGGGTAGTTGCTAAGGAGGCCATTACTTGGGACTAGAAGGAGTCACGCTGTAGGGGAGAGTTCATGTGTGAAGTCCAGTGTAGTTGTTAAGGAGGCCGTTACTTGGGGCAAGAAGGAGACACTGTAGGGGAGAGTACCTGTGGGAAGTCAAGGGTAGTTGCTAAGGAGGCCATTTCTTGGTACTAGAAGTAGATCCATTAGGGGAGATTACCTGTGGGAAGTCAAGGGTAGTTGCTAAGGAGGCCATTACTTGAGACTAGAAGTTATTAATTACTGGGCAGGCCCAGATCATATGTAAAAAGTTGGCTTCTAGAGTACCACTCCGGGGGCTTGTGTCATCGTAATTCAACTTTGGCTCCCACACACCCTCCGATAATTAGCAGAACGATACCTGGTGCACAAAGGTAGAGGATCGGCCGCCTCTCAAACAGTCTAGCAGAAAGAATCCCAAGGCACAACGGGTCAATGCAAGCAAGCCGCCTTGCGTGTTTATTGCGAAATGCAACGTTTCGGGGTCAGGTCCCTTTCGCAAGCATGAAGAACACAGCGCAAAGGGTGAATATAAAGCATTTGATATGTAAATAGTCAATTAGTGTCCATCCACCAATGGTGGATCATCCAAAGGTGCGCATCATCAGCGTGTCAGTGTTCCTGCGAAAAATTTGTGAAAAAATGTTCTCGATTCATAAAAAGTTAATACATTAAAACCATGAAATTTATAAATATGAAGGGATAAAATACATTAATAGAAAAAAGTTGTTACCCAGTGCATTAAAGTGAACCAATCAGAGATATAAAACAGACATACCGTATATACTCGAGTATAAGCCGACCCGAGTATAAGCCGAGGTACCTAATTTTACCTACGAAAAATGGGAAAACGTATTGACTCTAGTATAAGCCTAGACACAACTACAGCCCTGTCTCCCAGCAGCGCACATTCTGCCAAAGCGACCCCCCCAGCGATCAACCGGACTTCTTTGCAAAGTTGATGGTGACAGAGAATTGCCAAACGGATTACTGTGTGCATTGTCCCACTGTCCCACTACCATGTGCAGAGGGTGCTGTGAGATATTGCCATCACTGTTATTCTTTCATATAACCAACAGAGGGCGCTGTGTGATATTGCCATCACTGTTAATCCTTCATATAACCAACAGAGGGCGCTGTGTGATATTACAGTCACTGTTATTCTTTCATATAACCAACAGAGGGCGCACTGTTATTCTTTCATATAACCAACAGAGGGCATTGTGGGATATTGCAGTCTCTCCCCAAGTGAACTGTTGGTATAGGAATGATTAAAAGTGACTGCAATCTCAGCTACTCGGTCGGTTACCGCTGACCCGAGTCTAAGCCGGGGTAGACTTTTTCAGCACATTTTGGATGCTGAAAAACTCGGCTTATACTCGGGTATATACGGTAAATACAAAATAGCATTTATGTCTGTTTTATATCTCAGATCTCATCCCAGTGATCCAGGATGAGATCTGAGATGTTCACTTGCCATTGAGCCTGCACTGTAAGGAATGAAGGGGGACAGTAACTAACATGTTTTCTTTTAGGTTTTAGGGTGCGAGTCTTTTGTGACCTGATCTTTAGAGAGGAGGGAATTGTAAGAGATTTATAAACTCAACCAATCAGCGATTACCTTTTTTCAGCCAGCTGCAGGTTGAACACTGAAAGCAATCATCTGATTGGTCTCCATGGGTTACTGCCAAGGTGCAAATTTGCCCAGTGTTTATAAATGAGCCCCATTGTTTCTTTCAAACTGCTTTCAAAAGCCATTACTAACTGTTTTTGGGTGGGCATGCACTTTAGTGGCACGGGTGAAATTCTCGCCTAAAAACTCCATCACGTCTGAGCTATAAAGTGCAGCAGTCTGTGTCACCGTGTGATATATATAAGGTGACAGCATGCCACGCCATTAACTTAATAGGTTTCGACCGTGTGCAGTTCTTTGCTCAGAAGGTGGAAAAACTGGATATTTTTTTTTTCTTTCATGAAACTGCAGCCAAAACAAACAAAGGTAATGCCATACATTAGCTCAGGAGTCGGGAGCAGCAGTAACAAGTTATTGTAAAAAGGCATCGTCTGTTGTAGCCGTGGGCTCGTGCTTATAATGTCATATATTCCCGCTTACTCTCTCCATAAAGGAAAGGCTAAACTCCTGTTAGCGTGTGACCACTCTCACTTTGATTATCGATAAATAGTTGATCTCCTTTAATTGTAGAATTAATTTCATTAAGCAAATTGTGTGCATTTCTGCCAAGATGCCTTAATCATTAATCAGCCTTATTGGCATTTAATACTCACATGCTCAGGACTTTCCTTTTTTTTTTTTTTTTTTTTTTTGAAGTAAAGATTTTTTTTCCCTAATGAATTACGGATGGGTTTGCACTTAAAGGGACACCATCGTCCTAAATTTTCAATATTTTGCTTTGTTTTTATGCACTTTTAATTCGTGCTGGGCAGTGTGATGTTATTAAATGAGTCCAGTTTCCATGAAATAGAACATTTTAAAGCTGTCGTGGGGTTGATTATTTTGCCTTTAGTAATATTTCTTATTTGCTCTGCTAACCGAGAAGCAGTTGGATGTTACCAGTGCCCTATTGATAGTTTCTCGGCTTCTGTGATTCTTTTATAAACACCAACTATCCTGCTTTGTGGCTGAGATTCCAGATGTGATTAAATCTCAGCTGTCATAAAGCAGGGCAGGACTGCTGCTTACAATGGGGATCAGATAGGAACTGTGCAGCCACTGGGACAGAATGTTCTGTTATACAGATAGCTAGAATCTCAGCTGCCATAAAGCAGGACAGGACTGCTGCTTACAATGGGGATCAGATAGGATCGGTGCAGCCACTGGGACAGAATGTTCTGTTATACAGATAGCTAGAATCTCAGCTGCCATAAAGCAGGGCAGGACTGCTGCTTAAAATGGGGATCAGATAGGATCTGTGCAGTCACTGGGACAGAATGTTCTGTTATACAGATAGCTAGAATCTCAGCTGCCATAAAGCAGGAGAGGACTGCTGCTTACAATGGGGATCAGATAGGATCTGTGCAGCCACTGGGACAGAATGTTCTGTTATACAGATTCCGGGTTACAAACAGGCCGATGCAGTTCAACGGTGAATGGAGGTTGGTCAGATTTGCTGTTTGACCGGGTGCCAAATTCGTCCCAGATGTTATGTGGGAAATGGTGGGTGTGCTGGAATGAGGGTGCTTATATACAAGGGTGTTGCTTTGTATTTAAGGGCGTTAAAGGGTGCAAGGCAAGGGCATGGTGGTGCTGTCAGGGCAGGAGAGGTACTGTACCAGGGTTTGAGAATAATCCAGATAAGATTTGGGGAGTGAGAGTTGGAACATGATAGATTTTCCGTTCCTGAGCTTAGTGACTCATGGGAAAGGGGTGCGAATACAAGGCTTGTGCTCACACACAGGGGAACGCTATTGTTTTCAGAGCGGAGAGGGAGCCTGGAAACCCCTGGGAATGTTATTTGTCTTTTTGTCTCTCCGGCGCCGAGCCACAAGGGAAGCCAGCGAGATCCCAGGCTGAACACTAACGCTATTAGTCAGAAAGGCACAGCAGCAGTTTTTGGAAGCAGAAACCCCCAGGGGACGTATTGCCATTTGCAAAGTGCAGGAGGAAAGAGCTCGCAGGATTGGCTTCTTGCTAGAGAGGCAGTAAATGTGTTTTTTGCTTTGGACTGTTGACTTTATCTGGAGTCAAGTTAATCTGGCTTTCCATATGGGGTTTTCCTATAGTGCAGATCTATTGATGATAATAAGGGCTTTATGTTGGCATGAGTCATGGGTATGGTAGTCTATTGGGGCAGTGAGTGCTGCTGGTGGTAAAAGACAGAGCAATATGGGTTTGAGAGTTAGTACTGTTGCCTTACTGTACTGGGGTGCTGAGTTCTGATCCAAAGTACTGTCGGCATGGAGCCTGAATCTGTGTGGGCTTACTGCATTTATTCTGTTATTGTCTTTTTGGCCTGTCCATATGAAAATACATCGGATGAGTTCATAATCCTCTTCTTCTTCTTCTGTAGAAAGCCAAAAAGAAGAAAATCGAGTCAGTGAAACCTGCAGATTTGGGAGTCGACATCACAAGCCGTATACGCATTTTAAGCGTGGAAGATCCCCCTCAAAGACAAGCTGGCGTCAAAGTAGAAACCGTAGAGGACCTTGTATCCAAGTTGAAGGAAAGGGGGCGAATATGATGAGGCCTGCGGCACGACACTACTTCTAGAGGTAGGTACCAGTCAGGTCTGGAGAAAAAAAGAAGCCCCCTGGCATTGCAAGTTTACAGAGGCCCGAAGAGCCTCCACCGGCCCAATAATTAGTCACTGTCTATTGTATCTTACAGCAGCAACTGCTACCGAAGCAGTTTATTGCCAATAGATTAGCAACAATTGTGCAAGCTATAAGACTATATTTATTCTGCAGAATGCTTTACCCATACCTGAGGAAACCGTTTTAGAAGCTCTCTCTGTTTGTTTAGGATAGTGGCTGTCATATCCGCTGCTGTGACATCACTTCCTGCCTGAGTCTCTCTGTTATAACAGTTTAAATTGGAAAAAATAGCAAATATTTGCAAGATTTAAAGGAAAAGTAAACCCTCAGAATTTTTTCCTTTGCCGAACTTTTTCACAGTTCCTCCACTGGATCATCAAAGTCAAGATACAATTAAAGATCAGCGCTACAGGCTATGTAAAAAAAACAAATAACAGAACCTAGTGCAATAATACATAAGTCAAACTTCTGAGCGCATATAAAACAAGCTAGTCTTAGAGTGCACATCATGGAGGTGAATCTTTGCAATACAAAGAGATGGTTTCTGCCGGCGTTTCCCTCTCCCGTATGTTCCACCTGGAACTTTAATTGTATCCTGACCTGAGTCTCTCTCTGCTCACTCATAGCTCTGGACTCTGATTACAGCAGGAAAGGGGGGAGAGAGGAGCAAACTGAGCATGCTCAAGCCCTAGCCCTGGAGTTTTAAGCTGAAAACAGGAAGTCTGATACAGAAGCCCATGAGTACACAATAGAAGGAAAGAAATGCTGTGTTTCTTTTGACAGAGGACTCAGAGCAACATTACTTTGAGGGTTTACTGGTGTATTTATATAGACCTTTCTGATAAAGCTTACTTAATTTTAGCCTTTCCTTCTCCTTTAATTGAAGGTATTAGTGTCAACATGCACTGCCAAATTAGTTCCACTTGCTGATTCTGGGGAACCCTGGAGCTACCCCCCATACAGCCACCCCAGAGTTCCCTCAATGTCCTACTTCAATAGGTGCACCATAAATTAGGGTGCACACATCCCGCTCATGGGGAACACTGGAAATTTTGCCAACTGCACTCGGCATCAATGCAACTTTATCAGGCACGACCCCCTGGGCTACTGCGATGAAGCTGGAATTCTGGGGAAAAATCCTGCATTGTGGGTAAAATAGTTGAGGTAAATAACCCCAACCAACAGTCTGGCCCTGCCTAAAACATGGGATGGGGTTAGTCCACAAGCAGTTAACTGGAGCAGTAGAGAAACAGCTGGATACCAGTAACATTTCCATTTTGCTTGTTAAATTCAGTGCTGGTTTTTAAACCCGACTTTACTGCCCATTTAAGCAGCGTTTTTTTTTACGCTACAGTTATCCAGGATTAAAAAAAAAAAAGTCCCACATTAATTAGTGTTTATATCATTTTAATCATGCAGCCAATTAGACTAGAGCTGTACCTGTAACAGAAGGCCCTAGAAGTGCCGGCTGCCCGTTTGCTGATGCCGGGGCGATTACCGCAGACCTTTAACAGATGCCGGAGATGAGAAACAATTTGATCCTCTGGTTGTAACTCTCCTGTTCCTGTGTATCGCTACCTCGCCTTCCCAATTAGGCCATTAATTAATGTAACTAGGTAACTGAAGTTGTCATCTTGCAACGTGAAGTGCTCTCGCTAAGGGTGGGTGACTGCAAAATGCCATCAATATTTGGGAGCCTGATTTGATAAATACTAATTTGATAAATACGTATTTAATGATGTTTTGTTTACCGCATGCTCAGCGTGTCGGCTTGATGCAAACCTTTTAGCTGCGTGAGCAACTAGCGTACGGCTGCCAGAGTAATACAATTTGTATCGACTGCACTCTCCCATAATTGCCCTGTTTGGCTCATGCACAGTTACCTTTCAGTCGTACACATTCGATCCTTTTGTTCCTGAGTGGAACCAGAGGGCCTTTTCCTTCAACTGCATTATTATATATTTCATAAACATGAAGCATTACTAAGCACAGCCATAATGAAGGGAAGGATGTGCACTAAATTAAATTCTCCTCCTCATTACTGTGCAGGGGTCGTCCTAATGTGCACCAGAGTAAATTCCCCTCCTTAATACTGAGCATGGGCAGTCCTAATGTGCATCAGAACAAATTCCCCTCCTCAATACTAAGCAGTGACAGTCCTAATGTGTATCAGAATAAATTCCCCATCTCAATACTAAGCATGGGCAGTCCTAATGTGTATCCAAATAAATTCCCCATCTCAATACTAAGCAGGGGCAGTCCTAAAGTGCACCAGAGTAAATTTCCCTCTTCAGTTCTAAGCAGGGGCAGTCCTAATGTGCATCAGAGTAAACTCTCCTCCTCAATACTAAGAAGGGACAGTCCTAATGTGCACCAGAGTAAATTCCCCTCAATATTAAGCAGGGGCAGTCCTGATGTGCACCAGAGTAAATGTCCCTCTTCAGTACTAAGCAGGGTCAGTCCTAATGTGCACCAGAGTAAATGTCCCTCTTCAGTACTAAGCAGGGTCAGTCCTAATGTGCACCAGAGTAAATGTCCCTCTTCAGTACTAAGCAGGGGCAGTCCTAATGTGCACCATAGTAAATTCCCCTCAATATTAAGCTGGGGCAGTCCTGATGTGCACCAGAGTAAATGTCCCTCCTTTAAAGGGATTGTTCACCTTCCAAACACTTTTTTTTTTTTCAATTCAGTTGTTTTCAGATAATTCCCCAGAAATAAAGGCTTTTTTCAATTACTTTCCATTATTTATTTTTTACTGTTTTTCCAAAATCTAAGTTTAAAGTTGAATGCCCCTGATTCTGGCAGCTCAGTAATTCAGGTGCAGACTCTAAAGAAAAATAGTCTGGAGCCACAAAACATGACACAGCTTATAAACTTTTAAAAGTTTTAAACTTTTTTAAATTTTAACTGTTACAACAGAATAGGCCTACACATACACACTGCCCTTCTATTTGTTGTACTGTTAAATAAATTAAAAACGTAATAGCCCTATTAAATGCTAGTGTACTCATCTGTTTAATGTAGGGTTTCCACCTTTTTCCGGTAAAAAATACCGGCCTTCCTATATATTTATAATTTTTCCCTACTAATAACATTGGGATCAACCATAATTTTTACCAGCCAGGTGGCAACCCTAGTTTAATGTGACTTCTGTTTCTGAAGCTCCATGCTGATCTTCCCTCTCTTGTCTTGTGTGTGACCTCGGTAAGGACCATGATGAATCATCCTGGGATGTCTTTACAGCCCTGAACTCAAGAAGCCGCTAGCAAGTGCTAGGGATGTATAGACGACGCAAGACCGAGCCGCAGCAAGCAGGATGAAGAGCCGCATGAGGCTCCGGAGCCGCGTGTTGCCTACCCCTGCTCTAAATTGTTACGATTTTGCTCCATTAGTTACATTTAGATACATTTCTCAGCTATTGTATCAATTGTAACAGCTGCCTGTAATGAAACTCAGGGATTCTGCTCAGCAGGGACAAAGATAACAAATGTATTAACTAAATGTATCCATTTAAAACAGTTTACAGGGTCGGCGCCCCCCCCCCCCTCAAGCTGCTTCAGAGGATGAAAAATGATACTTTACACTTCAATATTAGAAAAACGGTCACGCAAAGAAAATGGAAAGTCATTGGAAAAATGTGTTATTTCTGGTGATTTATCTGAACAACACCTTTAATACTAAGCAGGGGCAGCCCTAATGTTCAGCATAGTAAATTCCCCTGCTCAATACTAAGTAGTTGCATTCCTATTGGGCAGTGTGCTAAATACCATAGTCTAAGCATCAGCAATTTGTGGCTTGCAATGAGATGTATGTCCCACCTTACTGTTAAGCAGAGGCAGATCTGACATTCGGAGGGGCGAATATCCTAACTAATAGCTACATATATATCCACGTGTAGTTCTAAAAAAAATGTATAAGGACATAGTCACAGTATTTATTTTCCTCTTATTTCATCTTAGATAGGGAAAAGTGCTTGTGGGGAGGGGTTGCATATATCTCTACATATAGAGCACAGAGTGTTGCCCACATCGGACCCTCCTTTATTCAGATATGAGCTCAATGACCCGGCATTTGGTATGTGTTTAGCAGTGGCGGCTGATTGAAGGAACGAGTGGCACCTGTGTTTGTCACCTGTCAGACAGCAGTGCAGATAGAGCAGTGATTCCCTTTGTACATTCTGTGATAACATCCACTGGAGCCTTGTCACATCTGTTCCCCCCGTTTAGCGTGACCCCACCAGCCTCCTCCTCCTCCTCTTCCTCCTGTTAGCATGGAGAATACACAAACAGAACATTTGTTGCTTCTTAACCCCATAAGCACAAAACCACTTGCAGCTGACTGCCATTCAGTGGGATTTTAGTGCGTCGCTGAATTCCCAGTGTAGAATCCTGTATACTTGGAACTATATACACCCACCAGCCAATGGCCACACTGGAAAACCACGTCCCAGCAGGAAACACAATTGTGATATCATTAAAAGCACAAGAGAAGGTGAAGGAGCTAAAGATGGCAGGTGCCATTGTGTGATACCATTAGTGAAAGCTGTTCCAGTCTCACTTCTGAAGGCAGCCATCTTTTTTCTTGAATACTGCTGTCCATAGTATTGGGAGACTGACGGTGAGCTTCGTAACATTGGTTCCGATGAGAAATCTAGTTCTTAAAAGGATTCTGTCATGATTTTTATGATGTCGTTTTTATTTCTTAATGACACTGTTTACACTGCAAATAATTCACTCTACGATATGAAATCTCATTCCTGAACCAGCAAGTGTATTTATTTAGTTGTAATATTGGTGTGTAGGTGCATCTCAGGTTATTTTGCCTGGTCATGTGATTTCAGAAAGAGCCAGCACTTTAGGATGGAACTGCTTTCTGGCATACTGTTGTTTCTTCTACTCAATGTAACTGAATGTGTCTCAGTGGGACTTGGATTTTACTATTGAGTGCTGTTCTTAGATCTACCAGGCAGCTGTTATCTTGTGTTAGGGAGCTGCTATCTGGTTACCTTCCCATTGTTCTGCTGTAAGGGTAAGGGCACACAGGCAGATTCGGCGAGATTAGTAGCCCGGCAACTAATTGCCTCTTCTTTGGGGCGACAATCTTCCCGATCTGCCTTCCCCTACCTACCCGCCGGCTAGAATGTAAATCACCAGCGGAATGGCACTTGGAGCGCTTTGTTTTCCAAAGTTGCCGGGGCGTCTAATCTCCCCGAATCTGCCCGTGTGCCCTTACCCTTAGGCTGCTGGGGGGAAAGGGAGGGGGTGATATCACTCCAACTTGATGTACAGCAGTAAAGAGTGACTGAAGTTTATCAGAGCACAAGTCACATGACTGGGGGCAGCTGGGAAACTGACACTATGTCTAACCCCATGTCAGATCTTAAAATTAAATATAAAAAAAAATCAGTTTGCTCTTTTGAGAAACGGATTTCAGTGCAGAATTCGGCCTACACTGTGAGACCCCTGTAGATGCCTCCCAGAAAAAGCACTTTCCCTTACCTGAAACCTCTCCTGTATAACAGCAGGCATTTATCTGCCAGTGATAATAAAAATAATGCCATGTTCTGTGCAGGCCACAGAGGTACATACATGCACCCGTGTACATTTGTTATTTTTAGAGGAACTTGTGAGACTGACCTGCCAGGCTGGTTTTGCATCATTAAAGCAGCAGGGCTATTTTTACTGCTGTTTCAGGAGTGCAGTCAGACTGCAACTGCCATATCCATTATTCTAGTTGTGCCCTTGGAAATAGCTACAGTTTCAACTGGTAGAACCGGAATCGGCGCCATCCGTGCAGAGAGATATAAATTAACTTTATCTTATGGGCAGTGTCTGGGTTGGGCAATACATTTACTGTGGTTTCTGTGCATGGATGAGGCGTGTAGCTATGTGCTTGTAAATACCAGCTTTCAATTGCCATATTTTAGGGTGTAGGGACGCCGTGCCCTATGTAACTAGATAATCACTCAGCGACTGTCATTGCATAATAATTTGAGGGACTTGTTTAAATCCTCAGTCGCTATTGGCTGTACACAGGCAGTGGACATTAACAACCAATAAGATCTTTGATTGTGGTTTCCCACTGCACATGTCCCAGTCTGCATTCCATACATTCCATAATACAGGGCGTGTTACATCTCAAATAATAACAGTGCACCCGTTAAAGAAAGGTTGAACTAAGTTCTTTAGACTGGATAGTTTCTACCTCTCCTCACACACACACACACACACACACACACACACACACTTCCATCCAGCTAGTGACAGGTAGGCATGTATACAGGATCTGCCAATTAGGAACTCGCATGCATCCTGAATACTTCTAGCTGCATACGGTGATGTTATTTGCACCCCCTGAGAACTGTGTCTTCCTCCTAAATAAAGTCCAAATGTGAGGCTTAATATCCTCTAATCAATATGGGTATGTATTATCCATGTAGCATTCAAAAGCTGTAATTGGCATTGCCATGGGCTAGAGTCCTGCAGGGGGTCTGGTACCCGCGTGTTACCCGCAAAAACCTGCCGTACCCTGCGGGTTGCAGGTAGACGTTTCGGGAGCGGGTATAGACGTGAGTCAGCGGTTCTCTGGGTTTGCGGGTCTTCTCAATAGCGAGTTTTACTCCTTTTTTTCTGATCACTCCTACTTCTAATGATGTCACTTCCGGTTTACAATGACAGCACTTCCTGTTTCTTGATGGTCAGCGGGTCACGGATCGGGTTGCAGATAAGGTACTTGCGGGTTGGGTCGGGAAGCTGGTAAGTGTGCGGGTCGGGTTTAACAAATTGGTTCCGCGCAGGACTCTACCATGGGCACACTTAGGGGCTGATTCACTAAGCTCGAGTGAAGGATACGAATGAAAAATACTTCGAATTTCGAAGTATTTTTTGGGTACTTCGACCATCGAATTGGTTAAATTCGTTCGAAGTCGAACGAAATCGAACGAATCGAACGAAAAATCGTTCGACTATTCGACCATTCGATAGTCAAAGTACTTCCCCTTTAAAAAAAACTTCGACCCCCTACTTCGGCAGCTAAAAGCTACCGAAGTCAATGTTAGCCTATGGGGAAGGTCCCCATAGGCTTGCCTGTGATTTTTTGATCGAAGGATTTTCCTTCGATCGTTGGATTAAAATCCTTCGAATCGTTCGATTCGAAGGATTTAATCATTCGATCGAACGGAAAATCCTTCGATCGATCGATCGCAGGATCAGCGCTAAATCCTTCGACTTCGATATTCGAAGTCGAAGGATTTCAATCCGAGGGTCGAATTTCGAAGTATTTTTAACTTCGAAATTCGACCCTTAGTGAATCGGCCCCTTACTGTTTCATGTTATATCTGTAATTTGGCACTAGTTCCTGTTGAATACTCTTAACTGTAAGTGGCATCACGATGGGGCACTTCCTGTGTAAACATTACTTGTATCCATACAAATAAGCACAGCTTTAATGGAACAGTTCAGTATAAACATAAAAACTGGGTAAATAGGCTTTGCAAAATGAATGTTTCTAATATAGTTATCCAAAAATGTAATGTATAAAGGCTGGAGTGACTGTATGTGTAACATAATAGCCAGAACACTACTTCCTGCTTTTCAGCTTTCTTGCTTTTCACTGATTGGTTACCAGGCAGTACTTAAGGGGGGCCACATGGGTCATATCTGTTGCTTTTGAATCTGAGCTGAATGCTGAGGATCAATCACAAACTCACTGAACAGTTATGTCCCATGTGGCCCCCCTTCAAGTCACTGACTAACTCAGAGTTAGAGAGCTGAAAAGCAGGAAGTAGTGTTCTGGCTATTATGTTACACATCCACTCACTCCAGCCTTTATACATTACATTTTTGGCTACTAACTATATTTGAAACATTTTTAATATCTATTTACCCAGTTTTTATTTCCACACTGAACTGTTCCTTTAAACCTAGAGAACTGGATGTTACAGAATTACGAGGGACTCAATTCTTTTAAATTCTTCCCGTCTGCGACTTGTGGATGTGACACAAAGTAACAGTTTATGTGTCGCTGTTTATTTTACCCCAGTTTGTGCAAACGTCATTATTCACCTCCTTCTCTCCGTGTTGTTTGCAGGTTAATTACTCGGCTGCTGTGGATTCCTGGGGTGTGGCTTCTGCTGCCCCAGTGCCTTCCCCACGCACCAATCAGATTGTCCAGTCCTCTGTCCTTCCCCCAATGGAGACGAGTGGAAGAGGAACCATCGCTGTAATTAAACCTGTTTCTATAAATAAACTTTTTGCCTTTGTACATCCTGAATGGGCTCCGACGGTGATTCATTGAATATTGGGGGGACATAAGAAAAATTATATATCTCGCACCCCAAACTTTAGCGCTTAGATAAATATGGCATCACTAGAGCTTATAGTTTTCCAAATAACCCCCAGCTGGTCTTGGCAAAGGATCACATAAAAGCTTTATCCCATGACACACACTGAGGCTGATATATAATATCTCAATAATTCAGCCATGTAAAAGGCACAAGACATTAGAAGAAAGTGCAGTTAAAGTGGCAGCTAATGATTCAGTGAGATTTATGTCCTCTCCAGTTTTATTGCTGCTCTTCCCTTCTATTAACCTCACACGTGCTTGTTAGGGGAGAGTGCAGCCCACTCCACGGAAAAACCCACTAATAGGTATTAAATATGTTCCTGGGGTGCACCCTTTGTGTTCTGGGTTACACTATGATAATAAAGCTGAGTGTGTGGCTCATAAATGCCAGGGTTCTAGTGCAGTCAGGGTTCCAGCGCAGTCAGAGTTCTAGTTCAGTCAAGGTTCTAGTGCAGTCAGGGTTCTAGTGCAGTCAGAGTTCTAGTTCAGTCAAGGTTCAAGTGCAGTCAAGGTTCTAGCGCAGTCAGTGTTCTAGCGCAGTCAGAGTTCTAGCGCAGTCAAGGTTCAAGTGCAGTCAAGGTTCTAGTGCAGAGTTCTTGCACAGTCAGGGTTCTAGTGCAGAGTTCTAGCACAGTCAGGATTCTAGTGCAGAGTTCTAGCGCAGTCAGGGTTCTAGTGCAGGGTTCTAGCGCAGTCAGGGTTCTAGTGCAGATTTCTAGCACAGTCAGGGTTCTAGTGCAGATTTATAGCACAGTCAGGGTTCTAGTGCAGGGTTCTAGCGCAGTCAGGGTTCTAGTGCAGTCTGTGTTGATCAGAGGTTATTCAGTATCTTTATTGACACATGGGTCTGTGTAGCAGAATCATATTCCAGGGCTTTTATTGGGGCAATGGGTTAAAGCAACGATCACAAATATTAGGGCAGCAGGAAACTCTAGGGCTTTGCTCAAACCCAGAGGCAGAAATGGCTTTAGTGATGACTCCATTTATCCCTCCTGTCCTTGTTCCCCGAGTGCAGCACTTTATCATCCAACACCCGGGGGAGGGGGGAGGTGTAATGAGAAATGAGACACTCACATGTGTCCTCTGTCTCACTGGGACCCTCACAGCTGCTGAACATTCAGTCTCTGTGTGTGACTGCCGAGGAAGCATGGACTCTACTTTCTCTTAATATTTGTATAACATTGACAATAAATGATTGGGCTTTGCCGCAGAGCTCACTCAAGCCAAAAGCAACTCAAAGTACATCACCTCTCCTAGTGGAAAACTGCAAATCCACTGCTTGTGGCACTGACCTACCAACCACTAATCAGATATTTTCCATCAGATCACACTGGTCACACCTCTTTCTCTATGTGGCCACAGAATCCCCAGGTAAATATAGTGAATAAAGTACCCCCTATTGGAAAATATAAGGATATTATAAGTCACAGAAGAGTTCCATGACCATATAAAAAAACAAGGATGAAGGTCATGGAACTCCGAGGTGACTTGTAATATCCTTATCATTTATAGTAGGGGGTACATTATCCCTTATAATACATGAGTGATACTCAGAGTTCCCTGTATAACTCAGCCTGCAGCCTTGTGCCTTTATATGGTCAGAACCCCTCAGTGACTTCTAATATCCTTATCATTTATAGTAGGGGGTACATTATCCCTTATAATACATGAGTGATACTCAGAGTTCCCTGCATAACTCAGCCTGCAGCCTTGTGCCTTTATATGGTCACAGAACAACCCCTCAGTGACTTCTAATATCCTTATCATTTACAGTAGAGGTACATTATCCCTTATAATACATGAGTGATACTCAGAGTTCCCTGTATAACTCAGCCTGCAGCCTTGTGCCTTTATATGGTCACAGAACAACCCCTCAGTGACTTCTAATATCCTTATCATTTACAGTAGAGGTACATTATCCCTTATAATACATGAGTGATACTCAGAGTTCCCTGTATAACTCAGCCTGCAGCCTTGTGCCTTTATATGGTCACAGAACAACCCCTCAGTGACTTCTAATATCCTTATCATTTACAGTAGGGGGTACATTATCCCTTATAATACATGAGTGATACTCAGAGTTCCCTGTATAAGTCAGCCTGCAGCCTTGTGCCTTTATATGGTCACAGAACAACCCCTCAGTGACTCCTAATATCCTTATCATTTACAGTAGGGGGTACATTATCCCTTATAATACATGAGTGATACTCAGAGTTCCCTGTATAACTCCGCCTGCAGCCTTGTGCCTTTATATGGTAACAAAATCTGTTTATAAGCAGAGAGCATACATTTCCTACTAAAACACAAGTGTCGACCTGTGTATTATTCTGTGAAAAATGCATTGCTTGTGTGCGGTTAAAGGGCAACTAAACCCCCGGCAGACTGAAGTAATCAGAATCAATGGGGAAGGGATATAAGTATTAGTGGCTCATGTGCTGCCAGTATATATGAATCCACATTATGAGAAACAACACTTATAGCTGAAGTTCTATAGTGGGATGTTCCTGATTTTATTAAAGACATAGGACAGGATCAAAGGTTTCGAGGCGTAATACCCTTTACAGGGTTGTCCATTAATATTGGATCCATGACGTGACCAGGTTCTGTACTCATGCAGCTTATCCCTCCCCATTGTTTTACCTCCCTCTCAGCCGACAGAAATATTTCTATGAGTCTCTGTCAATAAAAAGTGAGACGTTCCCGATATCCGAAACTGCCACCTTCCACTCAGTGGAGAAAAGGTAGAGGCCGCGCCCGACACTTATCTCTCTATTTACTTTGCCTCAATTTACATAACAGCTTTGTCATTGTCACAGGCCAATACATTTTATGTAACATGTAGCAATGCCTTTCCCTTAAACAGTAAAATACAAGGCAATGATTATTATCCTATAATACACAAAAGCCATGAATATCCAGTCAATTATATCCTTATAAACGGTGAGTTCTGATGTCATCAGTTATAAACGGTGAGTTCTGATGTCATTTCTGTCACATGACTCACTGAAATTTGTGTATTATAATAAATAAAGTACCCCCAGTTGTAAAATATGAGGATATTAGAAGTTACCTCGGAGTTCCATGACCTGTATAAATACACTCGGCCTTCTGCCTTGTACTTTTATATGGTCATGAAACTCCTCGGTAACTTATAATATCCTTATATTTTACAAGAGGGGGTACTTTATTCACTATTTATTTCTGTATCGAACTGACACTTTACAGAGCTTATCCGTCATTCCCAGCAGCCCCTGCCAGTGTCAGACTGGGGTACCTGGGGCCTAAAACTCACGCCAAGAACCCACCAAACACATAAATGCTCTCTCTGCTGCAACCTCCACCCACCCACTGCTACGTAGGACCCAAAAATACACTGCCCTTTCCACTACTCTTATAGGTCCAAAGCCGCACCCTTTAGCCATAATTAACCCAGACCTACCAGTAAGATCACTGCAGAAAATGGATAACTAGCATATAAACCCCAGACATACCAGTACAATCACTGCAGAAAATGGATAACTAGCCTATAAACCCCAGATATACCAGTACAATCACTGCAGAAAATGGATAACTAGCATATAAACCCCAGATATACCAGTACAATCACTGCAGAAAATGGATAACTAGCATATAAACCCCAGATATACCAGTACGATCACTGCAGAAAATGGATAACTAGCATATAAACCCCAGCCATACCAGTACAATCACTGCAGAAAATGGATAACTAGCATATAAACCCCAGATATACCAGTACAATCACTGCAGAAAATGGATAACTAGCATATAAACCCCAGATATACCAGTACAATCACTGCAGAAAATGGATAACTAGCATATAAACCCCAGATATACCAGTACAATCACTGCAGAAAATGGATAACTAGCATATAAACCCCAGATATACCAGTACAATCACTGCAGAAAATGGATAACTAGCATATAAACCCCAGATATACCAGTACAATCACTGCAGAAAATGGATAACTAGCATATAAACCCCAGATATACCAGTACAATCACTGCAGAAAATGGATAACTAGCATATAAACCCCAGATATACCAGTACGATCACTGCAGAAAATGGATAACTAGCATATAAACCCCAGTTATACCAGTACAATCACTGCAGAAAATGGACAAAGAACATATTTACTCCAGACATACCAGGAAGATCACTGCAGAAATGGGTTATAAACAAATTAACCCCAGAGATGCCTGTAATATCACTGCATAAAATGGCCAATAAACACATTAACCCTAAACATGTGAGTAGGAGCAAGATTCTTGCTAACGTAGTGTGCAGGAAACGTTTTCTCTTTTTAAGTGTTTTCACGTGGCATGACTATGCCTAGGTCGAGTTTGTGAGGTTTTTTTTTCCTACCTCGAATAAACTCATAACTCGAATGTTTTCTTATTTATGAAAAAGTGTTAAAAATTCGATTTAATGAAAGAGGGGAAAAAACCCAAATAACCCGAATTTATCGAGTGTACAAGCGCATACCATCATAAAAAAATGAAAATCATGAAGGCTACACACTTCTTCAAATGGTTAAAGGAACATCTGCCATTCACTTCTACGTGACCTTGACAGGTTTTAGGGTTTTTTATCCTGAAAATCTTTTAGTTTTTAGTGAAACTACTCTCGAAAAAAACACAACTCAACCTTTAATAAACAACCTCCTATGTGTCCTGCATCAAAATGAAAGAAGGTTGTGCTATCCAAAGAAGAGATAATGTCCCAAGTGGGGCTCTGGGGTACAGCAGGAGAGAGCAGGGAGGTTGGCCAGGCCACAAGGAAGGAATGGGAAAAGAATGAGTGGAGGCGGGCCCAGCATGAAAAATAAAGATGGCCGTGTGTTCCACCGTGGAATGCACTGCAGTCGTTAACTGCATTAATCTCAGTATGAATAGTTATTGTTGGTGGGGCCTTGAGGGGCCCAGCAGAGAGGAACATGGTCAGCAGACAATCTGAGGGGCCCAGCAGGTAGGTGCTCGGTCAGTCGCAGGGAGGCGGATGATTACCGAGAGGCAACGGTAATGGAAAGCAGATTGTCAAGGGTTGCTGTGGGTATAAGGAAGTGAGTGGGGCGCAGCAGAACTGGGGCCCACTGGGTGAACTCACTAGAGTGAACTTCTTGCAGATAGTATCATGGACCCCAGAGTGCTCAGCCAAGCCACATAATGTAAGTATTTCCAGCTCTGTAGAATCTCATTGTATATTGTAGAGCTTATCCGTAATCTGCTGTGTATCCTGTGCCTTTTCTCCTTTTTCAGCTTTCAATGGCTGCCCCCATGGCTATACAGCAGCTTGTTAATATAAACTATAGTAGTACTTATCTGTTATCTACTGTGTATCCTGTGCTTGAATGGCTGCCCCCATGGCTACACAGCAGCTTGTTTATATAAACTATAGTAGTACTTATCTGTTATCTACTGTGTATCCTGTGCTTGAGTGGCTGCCCCCATGGCTACACAGCAGCTTGTTTATATAAACTATAGTAGTACTTATCTGTTATCTACTGTGTATCCTGTGCTTGAGTGGCTGCCCCCATGGCTACACAGCAGCTTGTTTATATAAACTATAGTAGTACTTATCTGTTATCTACTGTGTATCCTGTGCTTGAATGGCTGCCCCCATGGCTACACAGCAGCTTGTTTATATAAACTATAGTAGTACTTATCTGTTATCTACTGTGTATCCTGTGCTTGAATGGCTGCCCCCATGGCTACACAGCAGCTTGTTTATATAAACTATAGTAGTACTTATCTGTTATCTACTGTGTATCCTGTGCTTGAATGGCTGCCCCCATGGCTACACAGCAGCTTGTTTATATAAACTATAGTAGAGTTTCTGTATCAAACACACCAGTGGTACCAGTGATGCACAACAGGACATTATATTTTAATTTCTTGAATTTTTTGGTGTTCCTGTTCCTAATCAGTGTGTATAGTAATAACATTAATGTAGCATATGAGGCTGTTCAGCACTGGGGCACATATGTAGTGTATACGTGTGCGTAACAATGACTCTATGGGTGTTATTTATTAAAATCCGACTGTTAAAATCTCGAATAACAAGATTTATTATACTCCGATGCTGCAAAAAGCCCAAATCTGAAAATCTGGCATCTCAGACCTGTCGAGGTCCTGTATAAGTCAATGGGAAATGCACTTCTCTCAGTTTGACGTTTTCGTGGTCTGCCCTGGTTTAAGCCAGAAAATCTGACTATTTGGTTGTTTTTGGGTAAGCTTGGGCGAATTTGACCTATTTTGTTTTGCCAAAAATTTGCCGCTGGCAAAATGATGCCGACGCCAATTAAATCTATGGGCGTCAAAACAATTTGACAGGCTGCACATTTTTTGCTGCGCATCATTTTTTTGATGCACACCGCCAAGTCTATGGGCGCTATTTCCACGGCGAAACAAGGCGAAAAAATTCACCCATCCCTGTTTTCGGGGCAAAAGTTTTTTTTACCACTAACACAACTAGGGTTGCCATCTTTTCCTAAAATGGTGGGGGGCGGGAACAAAAGGGGCGGACCGTGATGTAAAAGGGGGCATGGCCACCTCGCAGCGCAGACCAGAAGGAGGACTAAAATTGTGTTTTCAGCGGTTTGGGGGCGGGCCAATGGGTTTTGTTAAGGGTATTACAAATTCACCGGCAGCTACATTGCCGGTAAATTTGTAATACCGGCTAGGCATTCCTAAACGCAACTAATGAGGATTGGGCCCTGTGCAGGCCGGTTAGGCCGTGCAGCCAGACCCCACTCCGGACGCAGTTTTCTGTGCACCTTTGCCTCGGTGTGTGACTGAGCATCCGGAGGGCCCCAAAGGGGGTGCACCCCTCCCCCATTTTTTATTAATAAATAAGCTAAAATCGGACATGGAGATTTGGTCGTAGTTTTTTTTAAATAAAATATGAGATAAATTCAGATTTTAGTAAATAACCCCCTATGTGTGTATGTGTATATATGTGTGTATATATATATATATATATATATATATACACTATATAAAAGTGATGTATCACAGATGTATGATGAAATGCTGTATAGAAATGTCTATATGGGTCTCACACAATTATATGAAGTTCTTTAGCTTATTACAGTATCTGGACTCCCAGCTGATGTCTCATAGAGAGTGAGCCTTTGTATAGAGAAATGTAACCCTCCCTCGCTCCCCACCCCCTCCTGCCTCTCTCTCTCTCTTACCTCTTCCAGGTGAGCACAGGAAATGCACCTGTTCCATTTGGCAGCACCTGGCTAGGTGAGGAGGAGACAGTTATGAGAGCGTCGGTGCTGCTGCGTTAGTGCTCTCTCTCTCTGGGAGATGTGTTAGTGCTCTCTCTCTCTGGGAGATGTGTTAGTGCTCTCTCTCTCTGGGAGATGTGTTAGTGCTCTCTCTCTCTGGGAGATGTGTTAGTGCTGTCTCTCTGGAGATGTGTTAGTGCTCTCTCTCTCTGGGAGATGTGTTAGTGCTCTCTCTCTCTGGGAGATGTGTTAGTGCTGTCTCTCTGGGAGATGTGTTAGTGCTGTCTCTCTGGGAGATGTGTTAGTGCTGTCTCTCTGGGAGATGTGTTAGTGCTCTCTCTCTCTGGGAGATGTGTTAGTGCTGTCTTTCTGGGAGATGAGGAGGCTGGTGCCACTGCCCTGGGTGCTTCTCCTGCTGTTGCCCTACGGTAAGTACATTTAACCCTTCTTATTTTCACTTTGAGAGAAAACAGTGAGTGGGCAGGTGAGTTTGCTGCAATGTCTGCCAATCTCTATCCAAACTGTCAGTACAGGGAGGCAGCTCATGTGAATGGGAAAGGTCTGTCCTCTCTGTGACTGTCATGTATGTCACTTATCCCTGCATCCTGTAAGCAGGTAAGTACATGGATTCCCACTGCAGTACTTGCATTACTTTTCTAACCCTTGCAATTATATATGTATGAACGAGAATTAGGGATCTTTAAGTATAATGCCTGTTGTATTTCATTTCCCTTTTGTAGCTGCCCATTGCTGAGAAGCATAACGTGGGAGCGCTGCTTGCTCCAAATAGTATCAAAATATGGAACTTTGCAATTGGTCATTTTTAATTGGTTTCTACGTGATTTTTATTCTCTTCTGCTACAACTCTTTTCTGACACACGGTTAGGGTTGGCACCTGACTGGTATTTTACCGGTAAAAATGATGCCAATGTTATTAATAGGGAAAAACGGCAAGAATATAGGAAGGCCGGTATATTTTTTCCAGAAAAGGTGGCACACGCTAAAATGGACATAAAGTGCCGTGTTTTGTGCCCCACAATGCACCCGCCCTGCTGCTCAGAGGAGCAAAACTTTGCACCCCCGCACCCCAAAGTGCTGCCATATATTATAGCTGGAATCATTATTGACCCTAAAGCAGTGGTGTAACTGGATGTTATTGGGCCCCACTGCAGAGCCCGGGGCCCACCGGGTTTTTTCCCAGTATCCCGCCGGCCCAGTCCGACCCTGAAAATGGCTCATTAATAAGGGCTATGTGGGACCCCTATACCTTCCTGGGCCAAAATATATGCTGAAATTGCTCATTAATTAGGTTCTCCTGGCAGGGCCGGAACTAGGGATATGCAGTAGAGGCACGTGCCTAAGGCGCAACAAAGTGGGGGCACCAAACACGTACCTCTTCTTTAGCCTACCCCTGGTCTGGACCCTTTCTCTCCCACTGTAGAGTCTGCTTCCTCTGTAGTTACTTTGCCCTCAAACAAGGAGTGCTGGGAGAAGCAAGGTGTTCCTAAGCCGATTAGCACAATTTTGTAGGTTCAATTCCAGCCAGGGCAGCCTCTGTCTGTATGTTCCTCCCATGTCTGTGTTGGTTCTTTAATTTCTTTTTGTCAAGCAGAACCACAAGATAGACGACACCTCCATAAATAGGTTAAAAAATCTGACTTTAATAATTCCTATTAAAATACATTAAGGACAGGTATTCGCATCATTGCCTGACGCGTTTCGGACTCCTCTAGTCCTTAGTCATAGGCTAAATGATGTTCCATTCGAAGCCCATTTAAATTCAAATGGTAAAATACCATTCCATCAGCAGCCAATCCGATTGAAAACATGACCTTTCCAGAGAAAAAAGCAGCATTACAATTAGTACTTATCTCTAAAGCTTCATTAGACATGACTTTTTTTTTATAGGAAGATTCAAATATAAATTCTTTAGTTTCTTCCCACACTCCGAGAAAATACAGGCAGGTTAATTGGCTCCTGATAAACAGACCCTAGTGTGACTGTGTTAGAGACGTTAGATTGTAAGCTCCACTTGGGCAGGGACTGATGGGATGGATGGTGCAGACTACAACGCCGTTCAGGAAGTGTAGATAAAACACGATACAGAGCCGTGTGACATCACTGGGAAGTGACATGTGAGAGCAGCTGCTGTAGTTCTATCACTATTTTATAGAGCAGGGAAGCAATTCATTCTTTGTTTCACAGGTCCGGGTGTACTTTAAGGGGCAGGTTTTTTTATGGTCAAAACTGTCAAATTCGATTAGAGTTTTTCAAAGAATTCTAATTCGATTTTCGAGTTTTATCATGCTCTGGCCCTTTAAGAACTCAATTCGACTTATAGCCACCTAAAATCTGCCATCGATGGGAGACGTTTTGGAGTTGTTTGCAGTGTTCCTGATATTCTCCGGAAAAAAAAAACTCAGAGTTTCCCATTCACCCTAGTTTAAAAAATTCTATTTTTTTATAATAAATTTTGATTGGTGGAATTTTGAGTTCATGGGAGTTTAGAAAATTAAAATTTGAAATGTGACCTTTGATAAATGGGCCTCTAAGTGTTGAGGTTATTTCTGTAAACAGAAACTGCACACAAGTGGCAGACACCCTGCAACTGTCATCTATGTAAAGTCCTACTATATATATAGCACCTGGGTTTGGCCGAGCTCTCACTAAACTTTACTAAGCACTTCCTACTCTTGTGTAATGACATAGTTCCTAGGTTAGTTCAACCCTAGTGATCAGACAGCAGCCTGAATTCTCTTGCTAGAGCTGCATAACAAATAATAACATATGAAAATAAAATGTGACTTGTCTTTAGTGATTGGCGAATCTGTCCCGTTAATAACCATAATAAGGTTTTTCAGGGCAGCAAACATTAAATATTTCCTTGGGAAAAGAGCATTGTGATTACAACGCCTAGTAATTTAATCCTCTGTGGACAGCTTTAAAATAATCAATGTCTGTGACTAGAATCTCAGCTGCCATAAAGCAGGGCAGGACTGCTGCTTACAATGGGGATCAGATAGGATCTGTGCAGCCACTGGGACAGAATGTTCTGTTATACAGATAGCTAGAATCTCAGCTGCCATAAAGCAGGACAGGACTGCTGCTTACAATGGGGATCAGATAGGATCTGTGCAGCCACTGGGACAGAATGCTCTGTTATACAGATAGTTAGAATCTCAGCTGCCATAAAGCAGGACAGGACTGCTGCTTACAATGGGGATCAGATAGGATCTGTGCAGCCACTGGGACAGTATACTCTGTTATACAGATAGCTAGAATCTCAGCTGCCATAAAGCAGGACAGGACTGCTGCTTACAATGGGGACTGCTGCACTATGAGAGTAAAGATGAATATTTAACCATTTTATTACATTTGTTTATGTAGGCATAAAAGTATTTTTATAGTAGCCAGTCATAGTGGGGTTTTTTTTTTATTTGTTTTTGAAGGGAGTTGGATTTCTCAGACATTGCTGTGCTGATTGAAAGCTTCTTTTGTGCAGGTGACTATTGATATCCCAGACTCAGAGTAATGTCCTTGTACAGCAATAGCCCTGCAACTGAATACCAGAATGATAGAAAGTCAGGTGACTCCGCCCCTTCCCTGAACAAGAGCTGGCAGTTGGGAGTTATAAGTGGTGCACCCTTAGTCCCAGGCAGGTAGAACTGCACAGATTCCACAGCTTTGTGGGTAATTTGGTGGGACTGTAAATTGTGCCTCCCCATTGATATATTATATTTAGGCTGGTGGTACACTGTAAGATTTGGGGGAGATTAGTCGCCCAGTGAGAAATCTCCTCTTCTTTGTGTGATTAATCTCCCCTCAATGCCTTTCCACCAGCAAGAATGTGAATCGCCGGCAGCATAGCATACGTAATGCTTCGGTTTACCGGTCGCCCGAAGTTTCCTCGTGAGGCATCTTCGGACGACTTTTGAAAACGAATCACCGTGATTAGCGCCGGCGTTTTTCCATTTTAGCCGGCGCAGAGTGAGGGAAGGAGTTTGGGGAGATTGGTCGCCGCATAAACGAGGCGATTAGTCACCAGGCGACCAAATCTCCCCAAAACGCCCAGTGTGACCTGACCCTTAAAATAATTTCCTTTTTCTGTGTAGTAATAAAACAGTAGCTTGTACTTGATCCCAACTAAGATATAATTAATCCTTATTGGAAGCAAAACCAGCCTGTTGGGTTTATTTAATGTTTAAGTTATTTTCTAGTAGACTTATGGTATGAAGATCCAAATTATGGAAAGATCTGTTATCCGGAAAACCCCAGGTCCCGAGCATTCTGGATAACAGGTCCCATACCTTTTATGAGCTTTTTCATACTAAAATAAGAAACTTCCTAAATCTAATCAATTAAAACATTCTAACTTTTTTCTGAAATTATCAAGTTTATCTTCACTATTCCTCTCTCTTCGGGGCAAATTCACTAACATTCGTAGTTTCGCCAGGCGCAACTTCGCCGCGCTTCGCCAGGCGTAGTTTCGCCAGCACTTCCCAAATTCACTAAAATCCGAAGTTGCGCACAGGGGTAGCGTAAGATTGCGAAGTTGCTAGCGTTGATTCGCTAAGTAAAGCGAAGTTACGCTAGCGAAGGCTAATTTTCATACGCCGCGAAATTCAAATTTCAATGGAGGAATACGTATCAGCACTACAAATGCCTAGAAAACCTTCAAATCATCAAATAAAAATTTTATTTTGCCCTACACATGTGCCCACTGTCTAGGCAAGTTGCCATGAGTCAGGAAATGTAGGGGGGAGGAAGGGGAGCCCCAAAAAATTTTTCGATCTTTTTCAGCCTATCAGCCATCATGTAGAAAACACGCCAGGGATTTGAAACAATCCCTATCTACTCTATTGCGCTTCGCCAGGTCTGAGGTGGCGAAGGAAGTCTAGCGTAAAAGGTAGCGTTCAGTACACTGCACGCGTTAGTGAATTTGCGTAGTTACGTTGCTAGCGAAAATTTGCCAGGCGTAAGGGTGCGAAGTAACACTAGCAAAACTACGCCAGCGTTCGTTAGTGAATTTGCGCAGTAACGAAAATGCCAAACGCTAGCGAATTAACGCTAGCGTTCGGCGCTTCGGCGCTTAGTGAATTTGCCCCTTCATGCAGGCGGCAGTTGGATATTGATTGACAGGTCTAATACAGCCTAGAAGATGTATTAAAATAAAATCACTAGAAATCCTGTCTCTGATTTGTGCTAAAGACAGTTGATTGGTTTGTGCTGGAATCAGTTATTTGCATGAGCTCTAATACATCTGCTAGATAAGGAATAGGGTTCCCACCAGCTCGGTTTTGACCCAAACAGCCTGTTTTATTGAAGGACTGCACAGGTCGAAACTGCCTGCCTGGTTTTCCAAATTAGGAAAACCGGGCAGGATTTCCTATGATTGGCCAATAGCCGATTGCCATGTCATAGCCCCGCCCAATGCACAGGGTTGCCGCCAGGTCTAATTTTCAAAACCAGCCAAAGTCGACTACAAAATCAGCCCAAAACTAGCCGAGAGGCACTTCAAAAGTAACCCATATAATAAATGAATATATGTGAAAATGTGCCTTTTTCAAATGTTCACGGTTTCCCATATTTTTCCATGAAGCAAAATGGGACAGATTCGCCAGTCACCAGGGGTGTAACTACAGAGGGGGGCCCCAGGAGGTATAGGGGCCCCGTAATAAATAAATATTGGTAAAACAGATCAAGCTCTAGATATTTTGATGGCCAGCAGATTTTTGCCCCCAAATTGTCTGAAATTGAGGAAAGTCAATGGAAAAATTGAGAATGCTTAAAGGGATACTGTCATGGGAAAAACATTTTTTTCAAAATACATCAGTTAATAGTGCTGCTCCAGCAGAATTCTGCACTGAAATCCATTTCTCAAAAGAGCAAACAGATTTTTTTATATTCAATTTTAAAATCTGACATGGGGCTAGACATTTTGTCATTTTCCCAGCTGCCCCCAGTCATGTGACTAGTGCCTGCACTTTAGGAGAGAAATGCTTTCTGGTAGGCTGCTGTTTTTCCTTCTCAATGTAAATGAATGTGTCTCAGTGGGACATGGGTTTTTACTATTGAGTGTTGTTCTTAGATCTACCAGGCAGCTGTTATCTTGTGTTAGGGAGCTGTTATCTGGTTACCTTCCCATTGTTCTTTTGTTTGGCTGCTGGGGGGGGAAGGGAGGAGGGGGTGATATCACTCCAGTACAGCAGTAAAGAGTGATTGAAGTTTATCAGAGCACAAGTCACATGACTTGAGGCAGCTGGGAAATTGACAATATGTCTAGCCCCATGTCAGATTTCAAAATAGAATATAAAAAAATCTGTTTGCTCTTTTGAGAAATGGATTTCAGTGCAGAATTCTGCTGGAGCAGCACTATTAACGGATTCATTTTTTTCCCATGACAGCATCCCTTTAAGATGGGATACTGGGGTGCAGGGCCCAAAATCTGGTAACTTCTATACAACTTAGTCCCATTGCATGCTGGGTATTGTCATCTTACATTCAACTTGGCAGTTGGCAAATTGTTAAAAAAAAACTACATTACCCAACATGCACTGGTAGAAGCAGGCTTCGCACAATAGGGCAAGAAAAAAAATGTTGGCTGGTTTCCAAAGTAAAAACCAGTCAAAGGCCCAAAAAGTAGCCCAACTCCATACCTTGGCTAGTTCAAAACCCGCCTGGGCTTTAAATTAGTAGCCCAATTTAGCTGGCAACCCTGCTACCGCGTCACTGACCGCGACCCTGCCCGGATACCACGGGTGAAAAGGCACTGCTCATAGCCCGGCTGGGACATACCTGAACTGGGGGGTGGAATTGGTATGACTACTCCTTTAATCAGCTGAGTCCAGTATCAGTCAGTGGATTCTTGGCTTCCTTATAGATAGTCTGGCTCTACGAATCGGCTCCATTATCCAGAATACTTGGGACCGGAGATCTTCCAGTTGGCAGAAGTGCTGTTTTATGAGAGAAAACAAATAAACTGATAGGATTCTTCCCATTGTCAGCACTAAACCTACAATAACAAAGTGACTTTTCTAAATATTGCATCTTGGTTTCTTCCAGTAATACCTTTTTTTTAATGACTGTGCCCCTTTAAATGGACATTATATGAAAACAAATAAAGTTGTCAGATGTTTGTTATACAATGACATTAATTCCCCTTTTTCTCTGATTTCTCTCCCCTGCGGCTATTAATCTGCTCCCACAAGAGAAGTGTTGGAAATAAGGAAACAAAGTGATTATATGATCCTCCAGCCGTTTCCTATCTCTCCAGCCTATTCAACAATTAGAAAGGATTTAGTTGCGGCCACTGATTATACTTGTACTGACGCATCCATGAACAGAATGTGTTTCCTTTATGTAACTGGAAAACATGGATGTGTCCTTACATTTTTTTTTTATTGTAAAGTGGGTAGGGTTTATTGTAAAGTGGGTAGGGCTTATTGTAAAGTGGGCAGGATTTATTGTAAAGTGGGCAGGGCTTATTGTAAAGTGGGTAAGGTTTATTGGAAAGTGGGTAGGGCTTATTGTAAAGTGGGCAGGGTTTATTGTAAAGTGGAAAGGGTTTATTGTAAAGTGGGCAGGGTTTTGTAAAGTGGGCAGGGTTTATTGTAAAGTGGGTAGGGCTTATTGTAAAGTGGGCAGGATTTATTGTAAAGTGGGCAGGGCTTATTGTAAAGTGGGTAAGGTTTATTGGAAAGTGGGTAGGGCTTATTGTAAAGTGGGCAGGGTTTATTGTAAAGTGGAAAGGGTTTATTGTAAAGTGGGCAGGGTTTTGTAAAGTGGGCAGGGTTTATTGTAAAGTGAGCAGGGCTTATTGTAAAGTGGGCAGGGTTTATTGTAAAGTGGGCAGGGTTTTGTAAAGTGGGCAGGGCTTATTGTAAAGTGAGCAGGGCTTATTGTAAAGTGGGCAGGGTTTATTGTAAAGTGGGCAAGGCTTATTGAAAAGTGGGCAGTGTTTATTGTTACATGGGTAGGGTTTATTGTAAAGTGGGTAGGGTTTATTGTAAAATGGGCAAGGTTTATTGTAAAATGGGCAGGGTTTATAGTAAAGTGGGCAGGGTTTTGTAAAGTGGGCAGAGTTTTTTGTAAAGTGGTCAGGGCCTATTTTAAAGTGGGCAGGGTTTATTGTAAAGTGGGCACGCTTGATTGTAAAGTGGGCAGGGTTTGGAGCAGATCAAAGAGTGTCTGGGTATAACTGGGAGTGGCCAGCATTGGGGGTGTGGCCTGCAAAAGAATCCCCCCTGTGGGGTAAAAAATTGTTGAGGCAGGTGGGGAAAGAAAGGATCAGCTTCCAGAAGACAAAGGGGCAGAAGAAATTTCATGTGGAGGGACAGGATGAATAGAGAGAAAACAAACATAACAAAGAGAGAAAAATGGAGGTTGCAGAGTAGAAATGGAGAGAATATAAAAATAAAAAACGATATTAAAGGATACATGTACTGTTTATATAAACTAATTTTGTTACAACATCGCCACCTGCTGGTCATTTTCCCACCAGTCTGACCACCAAGTAGTCAAGGAAGTTGTCAGGAGAAAGAAAGAGGCTGCTCTGATGTTCTTCTGCTTAGGGAAGATTTGAGAAGGGTTTCTAAATTTTTTTGTACCAAAATTAATTCATACTAACAGTACATGTTTCCTTTAATATCTTGGAATTAAAAAAAATAAATAATGAATGGAAATTGCAAAAGTGCTTAGAATAGCTCCCTCATCAATTTTACATTCACTCATTTTAAATTTTAATTTACTTATCCTTTAAGGTGCCAGAACTCCCTGCCTCTTACTGTATATAATGTGCTTGGGGTATCAGTACCCCACTGTCTCTTATTTAATCATTTGTTTGTAGGGTCACTTCCCGTTACATATAATTGTATAGTGTGTGTGGTACCAGCATCCATTTCTCTCAAATTATAGGGCACAGTGATGCCCATGGCTGATCTTTCTCGCTAATAATAAGTTTGGGGTGCTAGAAATAACTGATGCTCAATGTTTGGAGTCAAATTTATCAAAGGTCGAATTTCGAATTCATGTGAGTTTTTAAAAACTCCCCTAAACTCATAAATTGAAATTTGACTGATCAAAATTTATTTAAAAAAATCAAATTTCTCAAACTTTGGTGAATTAAATTGAACCGAAAACTCAAATTGAATTTGATTCGAATTTAAAAAACTTGATTTGAGGATTTTCTCCTAAAAAAAACTCGAATGTCAGGAATAGTGATGGGCGAATAAAATCGGCTGGCACGAATTCGCAGCGAAATTCTGCATTTAGCGTCAATTTCTGATTTTCACGATTCTTCGCGAAAATGTCTGATTTTCAAAATTTTTCGTGAAAATGCTCGAATTTCACATTTTTTTTAGTGAAAGCGTTCGAATTTCACAATTTTTTTGTGAAAATGTCTGAATTTTACGATTTTTTTCGTGAAAACGTTTGCGGGGAAAGTCACGATTTTTTGGGGAAACAAAACAGGAAAAATTCGTCTATCACTAGTCAGGACGGCTGCAAACAACTTCAAATTGATCTCAGGACGTCTCCCATTGACTTCAAACAGCAATTCGGCAGGTTTTAGGTGGCGAATAGTCGAATTCAAGCTCTTAAATTCTGCCAAAAAAAACTGCCTAGTCAAATTTGACAGTTTTGACCATAAATAATAAAATAAATTCTATTCTTATGAATATGTACAAGCTGTAGTAGCTGGATCTAATCTATTTATTTGTATGATGGTCCATTTCTAACCAAGTCTCTGTTATTGGAACAGGCAGAAATGGAGAAGCGCTGACCGTGAGCAGCAATGCTACTGGGAACTTTGTCACAGGAGCTGACATTCTCTTGCCCATCTCATACAGCACCACTAAAAGTCCCACCGTTACGTGGCTGATCAATTCCACTGTGTTGGGCTCATGGACTCCCACTGGGAATAGTGTTCTGGATCCCACTAGAATGAGTTTCTATGATAATGGCTCCCTGCGTATCAACCAAACCACTTCCACTGATCAGGGACTGTACAACGTTGCTGTGTCTGTAATTGGAGAGTCACAGGGGGTTCAGTCATTTACAGTCAAATTCTATGGTAAGTACTGCAGGTCCCCCAGAAGTTGGGGACCATCTGCCTTTATTTAGAGTTTCCTGGGGGGCTCATGGACTTACTGTCATTTATTTCATTCTACCGTCTCTCTGTCACCACTTTTGTCTGTCTGTCTAGCAGGGAATTAGCCATCACCAGTGGTTCTTATCTCCATCACTAATTATTACTTTACATTATACAACTCATTGGCAAAGGCTTTTTACACTCTGTACATTGTTCTGATGCTGTTTGAGTGATACCCTTCCCCTGTACTAAGCACAATTCAGCCGGAACAGTCCCTAAGTTTGCTCATAGTCTGTACAGAGATTTACCATAAAACTATGGCAGCATAGGTATTCTCTGTACTAAGCACAATTCAGCATGAACAGTCTCTATATTTGCTCATAGTCTGTACAGAGAGATCCCATAAAACTATGGCAGCATAGGTATTCCCCTGTACTAAGCACAATTCAGCAGGAACAGCCCCTAAGTTTGCTCATAGTCTGTACAGAGAGATCCCATAAAACTATGGCAGCATAGGTATTCCCTGTACTAAGCACAATTCAGCAGGAACAGCCCCTAAGTTTGCTCATAGTCTGTACAGAGAGATCCCATAAAACTATGGCAGCATAGGTATTCCCTGTATTAAGCACAATTCAGCAGGAACAGTCCCCTAAATTTGCTCATAGTCTGTACAGAGATTTACCATAAAACTATGGCAGCATAGGTATTCCTCTGTACTAAGCACAATTCAGCAGGAACAGTCCCCTAAGTTTGCTCATAGTCTGTACAGAGAGATCCCATAAAACTATGGCAGCATAGGTATTCCCTGTACTAAGCACAATTCAGCAGGAACAGTCCCCTAAGTTTGCTCATAGTCTGTACAGAGATTTACCATAAAACTATGGCAGCATAGGTATTCTCTGTACTAAGCACAATTCAGCATGAACAGTCTCTAAATTTGCTCATAGTCTGTACAGAGAGATCCCATAAAACTATGGCAGCATAGGTATTCCCCTGTACTAAGCACAATTCAGCAGGAACAGCCCCTACAGCAAGCCTCTTTACTGATGCATTACTCTTGTATAAACCCTAACCTGTTTGAGTGTTGTAACTGTGGGGTAAGTGGCACTGGGTGTAAGTACAAGTCAATGAAAGAGATGAGGATGATGATGTCATACAGAATGTGGGTGTGGCTAAAAAGCTGGTAGAGGAGGATGGAGCCATGGAAGGAAAAAGTAGATACAGTTACTGTAGAGTTATTTAATATTGTAAAATAGATGTTTTTTCCCCACTGATGTTGCTTTTCCTGTAGATAAAGTGCAGAATGTGACTGTGACTCAGTCCCCAGTGGAGGTGATGGAAGGCTCCGTATCTGTCAGTCTGACCTGCAGCTCATCCAAGGGGCAAGGAGCCGTGACGTGGGGGTGGGACGGGGGGCCTCTCAATTCCTCCTACGGCTTCAGCTTATTGGATGGAAATAAGACTCTGCAGATCAATCAACCCAACAAGACGCAGAATGGGAACTACACCTGCACCATAAGCAACCCAGTGAGCAGTGACTGGGGCATTCGCAGCCTCGTTGTTTTCCGTGAGTTATTCTGATTAAGAGGGCCGGTGCCATTGTGGGGGATTTACCAATCCACTGCAGGATCTTGTGTCAATATAATGGTTCTGTTGGGAGAAATTGTGCATTGTGGGCACCTAATATGGGATTTTGTACTATGAACCTTTATACCCTCTCACTTAAAATGGTTGTTCACCTTTAAATTAACTTTTAGTATGATATAGAGAGTGATACTCTGAGACAATTTGTAATTGGTTTTCATGTTTTATTATTTGTGGGTTTTGAGTTATTTCACTTTTTATTCAGCAGCTCTGCAGTTTGTAGTTTCAGCCATCTTGTTGCTAAGGTCCAAATTACCCTAGCAACCATGCACTGATTTGAATCAGAGACTGGAATAAAAATAGGGCCTGAATAGAAAGAGGAGTGATAAAAAAGTAGCAATAACAATAAATTTGTAGTTTTACTGAGCATTGTTAGATGGGGTCAGTGACCAAAAACTATAAAAAAAAAAGTAAACTTGGAAAACTTGCTTGGAATTAGCCATTCTATAACATACTAAAAGTTAATTTAAAGGTGAAGGGGATGTAAACGCAAAAAAATAAAATCCCATTTTTATTTTCTTTAATGAAAAAAAACCTATCTCCAATATACTTTAATTAAAAAATGTGTACTGTTTTTATAAGAAACCTGACTGTATGCAGTGAAATTCTCCCTTCATTTACTGCTGTGGATAGGAATTGTCAGACGGTCCCTAACTGCTCTGCAGGGAAACAATCATACTTATGAACAGCAGGGGGAGCCCCCGGCTTACTTCCCAGCCATGCAGAACTCAAGCAGCTTTGTTTGTTTTCCTGTAGAGCAGTCGGTGCCTGTGTAGAGATTTGTATTGGATTTTATTTTTGCCTTTACATCCCCTTTACTGTTTCCAACTCCAGCTGCAGGGACAAAGATGTAGCCAGATTTAAACAGATAAACTGGGATTCTATTTGAAAGATTATTTTGCTGCAGCCACTGGTTCTGCAGAGTTGGAAAAAGTTTGTATTTAACAATAGAAAAACTATAAAATCCACATTAGATTACATGACAACACAGGACCCAGTGCAGTCTGTATATTCTGATTATTAATCAGTCTTGCTGTATCGGCTTCTGGCAGATATTATTTGACTTGTGCTGTTTTGATCATTTAAAACTACCCCTAAGCAGCACAGACCACACTGAGCATGTGCACAGTCTTGGTCTTGCAAAAATGTTTAACTAAGATACAAGATGGTGACCCCCTGTGGCCAACTTTGAAAGCATCAATTATTTGTTTGATTAGGCTTGTGGTGCAGTAAGTTTATGTTTAGTATACAAAATACAGCATTTCTACAATTATTCTATTTTCGACTTTACTTCCCTTTTAACCATCTTTATGATGTACAACCTATGCCAGCACAACAATTCTAATCCAGCTTCTCACTTCACTTCTCTAGCTGCCACCTCTTCTAGTGGGTCCCTCAGTCCTGGGGCTATAGCTGGCATTGTCATTGGTTCGGTGTTTGGAGGTCTGCTGCTCATTGCTCTGATTGTGTTGCTCATATGTTGGGTACGGCACAAGAAAGGTAAAGTAAAAATGATGTTATTTGTCATATTGTTCTCCTAATGTTCACTTTCCCTAAGGGAATTGGAGTAATGGTTCAGGCCCAGCCAGAATGTCTCCCAGGGAATAGGGTTAAGGTGGCCATAGACGTAGAGATCCGCTCGTTTCAAATGAGCGGATCTCTCTTCGAAATGTAGTGGGCGATATCGAGCTGATCCGATCATCGGCACTAGGGCCCAACGATCGGATCAAAATGGATCCAATACAGAGGTCGGATCGCTGGACCGCATAGACGCACAGATGCGGTCGCGATCCAACAGGTTTTTTTAACTTGCCCGATCGACATCTGCCCGACTTTCGGACAAATATTGATCGGGGGAAGCCCGCTGGATGGCTTTTATCGGCCCGCTGGATGGCTTTTATCGGCAGCTTTTATCGGCCCGTGTATGGGGGCCTTTATTCTATTTTCTAGATACTCATGAAGTCCATCTTAGAAGTTAAAAAGAGAAGGATTTGGGCTGAACGCTGCTTTACTATCCCAGTTATTTCAGTTTCTATGGCTGATTCAGCAATATATTGAAATAACTGTAACCTTGTTATGAGCTGAAGGCTCTTGAACAGAATAAACCCGACAGACAATGATTTATAATGTGGCACAAGATGATTTGTCGTTGGTTATTTTTAATTCTACTGCTCTGTATTGTAAGCCTGCGTGTTATTTAAAGGGTCCCATTAGCCTTAGCAACCGGCCAGTGCTTTGAATGACAGGCTAAATAGGATTGGGGTGGAGCCTGAATAAACAAAATCAGGCTGAAAACATCAAGTGGCTTAGGTTGCTCCAATACAGGATTAGGTTCAGGATTCAGCCTTTTTCAGCAGGATTCGGCTGAATCCTTCTACCAGGCCGAACCAAATCCTAATTTCATATGCAAATTAGGGGCGGGGAGGGAAACCGCGTAACTTTTTGTCACAAAACAAGGAAGAAAAAATGTTTCCCCTTCCCACCCCTAATTTGCACATCCAAATTAGGATTCGGTTCCGTATTCGGCCAAATCTATTGCAAAGGATTCGGGGGTTTGGCCGAATCCAAAATGGTAGATTCGGTGCATCCCTAAATAAAAGTCACTAAGTTCTCCCAGGATCGGTAACCCATAGCAACCAATAAGATGCTTGCTTTTAAACAGGCGACCAGTAAATGATTGGTTGCTATGGGTTACTGCTCCCGGACAAATGTAGTGCCTTTTCTTACATAACCCCCAACAGCAAATTTTAAGGTAACCTACATCATGGTACCCCACGCAATGCTAAATTCTACTGTACCTCCATCCATTGGTCCTTTCCTCACGGCTGACCCATCGCTATGCGTTTCTTCGTGACAAGGAGTCCTTTCTTGACTTCTGTGAACACTTTTTTTTGGGCCATTAAAATAATTAAAATTAATATTGAGATTAAGAATGGAAGAGTCTGTTTGTTGGGCTATTGGGGATGAAGAGTTGGTTGTGCTCCCTTATATTTGCTTGTCCTTTCATTCTTTGTGATTGCATGCTAACATTGGAATAACCTGTCATTATCTGACTGTCATTATCTGACTGTCATTATCTGACTGCCACTTAGGTGCAAAAGAAAAGAGTCCTTCAGGGCCTAAACATAAGGATGTTCTTCGCACAGTAAGTCCTTTGTTCAGGTCTCATTTCATTGGCCCTTTTCTCTGTACATTGTGGTCTCATTCTTTGTCTCCGATCTGTCTGTTGCAGGTATCGGGTACGACCCTGTCTCCAGACGACCCTGCTTTTTTCACCCAAAATAACATCTTGTACCGAAACTCCTCTATCTCAATGGGATCATACATCATGGTGAGTCCTTTAGGCTTGTTAGACCACAAATCTAAAAACCCAAAGTCCTGCTGATGTTGCCAATGTAGGTTGCCAAGCATCGCTGGCTGGCAGTTGGCATGTAATTCTAACCAAGCCACAGGATTTGTATGTTCTCTCTATGTACTGTCTATGTTTTGTATGTACTTTAATCTTTGATGAACAGTAGATGACAGTGGTCTAGTAGCCTGGACCTAGATTATTGGTTTGAATTAAAACTCCCTTAGGTTTCTTATTCTTTCCTTCAGTGTCTTTGAACAGTTTCCTGATCTACAGCAGTGGGGTCAGTTAAGAGAACTGGTTTGTTATGTTGCTGCTGTTTGATTGGCGCTTGTTCTTTTATGTAGGGGCCGGGTCAATTCAGCCAAAATGCAGAGAACACACAAAACAATGGACGCGCTCGCTGGGAAGCAACAACACAGGTAACTCTTAAATACACATTTTTTACAAACTTCAATAAGATAAAGACGCTACTCTCCCCCACCCCTGAGATCTAGGACTGTGATGGGTTCCTCAGCAGCCCCCCATATGCACAATATGATTATTGCTGATAGGCTTATACCCTCCAAAAGTTCCAAACACGAACAGGTGCTTAACATCTCTGAGGTGTCACCCATTGGAAGAGTAGTTCCCATTGCTAAGGGTTAGGTAGCTGGGGGGTTGCAGCCCACAGGACACAACTGATGGAATTTGAGTTAATTTCAGGCAGTTCAAAGAAAAAACGTACAAACCAGATCTTTGCCTCTTAATAGTCTTCTAACTAACACAGTCCATTCTTCCTGCCTAACAAGGAGTAGCCTTCTGCCTGTCCCCCTAACAGAGGATGACAAAACAAAAATCTAATTGTGGTATTATAAAGTTTCTTACTCAGCTCACAAGGGAGCTCTCCTGTGTCTATGTCCCCAGAATGGAGCTCTCCTGTGTCTATACCCCAGACTGGGGGTCTCCTGTGTCTATGTCCCCAGGCTGGGGGTCTCCTGTGTCTATGTCCCCAGAATGGAGCTCTCCTGTGTCTATGTCCCCAGAATGGAGCTCTCCTGTGTCTATGTCCCCAGAATGGAGCTCTCCTGTGTCTATGTCCCCAGGCTGGGGTTCTCCTGTGTCTATGTTCCCAGGCTGGAGCTCTCCTGTGTCTATGTCCCCAGAATGGAGCTCTCCTGTGTCTATAGGAGCTCTCCTGTGTCTCTGTCCCCAGGCTGGAACTCCATAGCAGATCCATAACCACTCTGTTAGGAGCCTAGAGGACATGTAAACTCCATCCTTGTCTTCCCAGTTATCCTGATAGACATTGCTATGTGAACTGGTGGCAGAGGATTTTGACTATTTTGAGGAACTCTGTTCTGCTGAAGAATACAAACAAGTGTATTTTAGGCCATGTACCCTTTCAAGGTCTCATACTTGCTAGACCCATGGACAATGTACTATCCTGGATATTAAATTATTTTTTATTAATAAATTCACATTCCAAATATTCTCCTACATTCAATTCAAAACACCCATTCACTTGCCAAGGCAATGGGCAGAAATAGCCACTATATGGCCTTCATTGCTTGTACATCATAAATTCACAGCTAGATGAAATTGGGCAAATTCAATGGCCATCACCATTTCTGCTCGTCTACTGAATGTATGCAACTGGTAAAATAGTATTTGGAAACTGAGCTAGGGTTCTATCTAACAATGTCATGTAGTCAATACGTTTTTTGTTGTCTTTGGTGTTTTGCAGGCTTCCGATGAAAGTAATGGGCGCAACACAAGTCCTGTCAGTACAAATCAATACAGCACCCCAAACAGACCCCGAAATATGAAGCATGCCACCCAGGTCTGACTCACCTTCCTGAGGGGCTACGTCACCTTCTGAAGTGAATTTCCTTTCCTTGCCTTTTTCTTGAGGAATATTTCTATGAGCCAAACTGAAGAACCAATATGTGTTGGGCGTGGAGTGAACAATCCTCATACCCTAAAGCCAATGGAAAAGACACTGCCAATTAGTCACGTTTTCTGTCAATAGAACTGATAGAAGGACATCTTCATGTTTGGGTGATGATTCCGAGTTATACATGCCAGGCTGAGTTATACAGGATCTCTGAGTATCACTCATGTATTATAAGGGATAATGTACCCCCTACTGTAAATGATAAGGATATTAGAAGTCACTGAGGGGTTTTTCTGTGACCATATAAAGGCACAAGGCTGCAGGCTGAGTTATACAGGGAACTCTGAGTATCACTCATGTATTATAAGTGATAATGTACCCCCTACTGTAAATGATAAGGATATTAGAAGTCACTGAGGGATTGTTCTGTGACCATATAAAGGCACAAGGCTGCAGGCTGAGTTATACAGGGAACTCTGAGTATCACTCATGTATTATAAGGGATAATGTACCCCCTACTGTAAATGATAAGGATATTAGAAGTCACTGAGGGGTTCTGTGACCATATAAAGGCACAAGGCTGCAGGCTGAGTTATACAGGGAACTCTGAGTATCACTCATGTATTATAAGGGATAATGTACCCCCTACTGTAAATGATAAGGATATTAGAAGTCACTGAGGGGTTCTGTGACCATATAAAGGCACGCTTGTAAAAAAATATATATATACGTATAACATATCTATACAAATTTATACAAATGTTTTATCCCCTATATTTTTTACAGTAAAATATCTATTTTTAATGTAACTGACTCTTGGCATTATAGTGAAATACATTAGCTGCCCGGTTGTTATTTTTTAATTGTAATGGAGCAGCGGCTCATAGTAACCTGACCCTGTATTATACTGATGAGCCCCAATAAGAGTGATACTGTCGTTGGATCTCATCTGCAACTGTCCTGGCTGTGACTTAGAAACCAATGGGTGATCTGTAGCCTATAGGGCAGTGGTTCTATTTCTGTGGGGCTGGATTGGACCAGTACTATCTGGAGATCACAGATTAGTGTAATAAGGTAATAACGCAGAGATTTGGAGTGTGTTAGAAATTATTACTGTGTAAGGCTATTGTAAATGGAGCAGCACCATTACCCTGTATTTGCTCCGGATGAGACTCAGTGTACTCAGGTGAGGGCCCTCGAATGGGGGTGGAGGCAGGGTGTTGTGAAACTGTAATGTTTAGTATTTAGAATGGGAGCCAGTGGTTCTTATAACTGCGGAGATCACTGAGATAATACATGGAACACGCATTGAGTAGTCAGTACATTCTCCTGTACAGCACTTAGAGCAGAGCATTCCCTTCTATAGAGTATGTCCAACAGAGTTCTCTTTTCCTCGTGGGACTCCTCTTTCCTCCTCGTGGGACTCCTCTTTCCTCCTCGTGGGACTCCTCTTTGAGTGGAACCCAGGTGGGAAACTATCTAGGCCCTAGAACCTGCACACTGGTTCCCTTTCTAGGCAACAATACCACTGGGAATCGAGCCCCTTTTACACTCCTTGGTGAATCCCAAGGGGCAAATTCACTAACCAGCGAAAATTCGCCAGCGCTGGCATTGCGCACATCGCAGCACTTCGCCAGGTGTAAATTTGCCTGGGCAACGCTAATTCACGGAGATCCGAAGTTTCACACAGGGTACCGAATGCTGGTGAAATTACGGCAGCGAAATTACGCTCAACAGTTCGTAGTTACGCTAGCATTGGCTAATTAGCATACGGCGTGCAGTTAAAGTACAATGGCTGTATATGCTGCAGCAAATACATTACATTACACAAGGCCAGGGAACCTTTTAAAATTATAAAAAGTTGTTATAATGCGCTACAGTATAGTTTAGGTGCCATATGTTAGCAAATGTAGGAAGGAGGGTACCCCAAAAAATAAAATTTACAATCTTTTTCAGCATATCACCCTTTAAATAGGAAAAAACTCCAGCATTTTTTGGGACTTAGAAAAATGTTCAACTTTTTTTTGTGGAACTCCTATCTACTCTATTGCACTTCGCCTGGTCTGAGTTGGGGAAGGCAAGTCTGGCGATGGAGGTAACAGTCAGTAAAATCAAAAACTTTGAAAACTTCGAAGTCCGAAAATTCGACCTGGCGTTAGAGTGCGAAGTTGCGCCAGAGTCTATCTCCTTGGCGAAATGACGCTTAGTAAATTGGTGAAGTGCCGAAATGACATCACGCTGGCGAATTTTCGCCAGCGTTAGCCACTTTGCCCTTTAGTAAATTTCCCCCCAATGTCTCTCCTGGAAAGACCTGTGGCAGGAGATAACTGCCAGCTCACTAAATCCAGCATTAATATGGGTCCACTCTTGACTCCCATCCACCTAGGGGCGTGTCTGGCAAAAAGCTGTTAGAACCGCCTGGCTTGCAAATATAAATCACTATACAGTGCCACCTAGTGGATAAACTAGGAAACTCTAGCGGTTGTAAGTTGACTCAGGAAGAGAAGTGTTACTACCTCTATACACTAAAGGGACCCTTTAGTGACCAAATTTTAGGGGGTTGTACTATAAGTGAAGAACTCCACAGTGCGGCGAAATCCATGCGACGTGCTGGATGTTCTGAATATACAGGAAGTGAAGGAGAAATTTCAGATAAGAAATACATTTATCCAACTGTCAGATGAAAATTCAGCATGCATCGCTTTCATCCGACAGTTGGATAAATGTATTTCTTACCTGCGATACATTTAGTTCATACATTTCTTATCAAGCAGAATCTCTGGGGTTCATTACAGGCAGCTGTTAAAAGTGATACAATAGTTGCTAATACTCCAGAGAAAGAAAGAAAAAAATTGTGGCTCCAAAAAACATTTTTTTTAAAACACTTTGGCGCAAGGGCCCTTACAAGTTTAAAAAATTGGGGCCTCAAAAAATATTTTTTAAAAAAACATTGGTGGCAGGGGCCTATAGAATATTAAAATAATACATTGATGGTCAGAGGATTTATTAAAAAAAACAAAACACAAATTGATGTTCAGTAGAATTGAACTCATGGCTTCAGGACTTCAACTTCGCCTCCTTTCGTGATTCTGGGTCTTTTCGTCGTTTCGGGACTTCGGCTGTTCGGCTTTTCGGCACTTCCACATTTCGGCTGTCCAGGACTTCAAAAATGGCTGCAAAGCTTCGTCGCTCTCAAGGGGGGCCCGGCTCTTTCAAAAGTACATCATTGCCGGGCCCCCTTCATGCTAGGGTTGCCACCTTTTCTGGAAAAAAATACTGGCCTTCCTAAATATTTATCTTTTTCCCCATTAATAACATTACGCTCAAGCATAATTTTTACCGGCCAGGCCAGTAAAATACCAGCCAGGTGGCAACCCTACTTCATGCCCGGGACACTTGTCGGCCCTGGTCGGGCTACTAAACATTGGCAGTTTGAGCTCCCAGTGAGGAGCTTAGTTAGGGCAGTGGTCACATGCTAAAATCCCAGTTAGGGAGACAATGTAGGGGAGTTTGGAGAACTTGATGGACCTTCAGTGATAACTTAGCAGCTGTGCACTGGGAAGTGAGAGCCAATAGGGGGAACCCAACTGTCACCCAACTGTTACCCCAAAGGGATTTGTATCTCATAAGAGAGAAAGGCTGGGGATGATTCTAATCTTCAACTGGAATTGGCAAAGCTCCCTTTTTTGGCTATTTTACTATAAAGGAGAGGCTGCATGACACTGTCAATACTGTCCCTCTGCTTTCCAGAGAATCTGTGCTCCGGCCAATGTGGAAAGCAGAGAGACGTCAAGTCCCAGAATCCATCACTTCACAATGGAACCAGGTAAAGGAGGGGCTGCATACTAAGGGATGCTGGGATATGGTTCATCCGACTATCATGGCTTCCTTTCAATTTGTGCAATGAGTTCCAGTCTACATAAAAACTTGCACCTTTTCTACATAACCCTGACTGTCAGGACAAGCAACGATACAGCTGTCATCAGACACACAAGTGAGGAGGTGTGGCATATTATTTCCTTAAAAGAATACGAGTTTCCTTTAATAAGTAATCCCAAGCCAGACAGACATAAGGGGTGGTTCATCATTATGTTAACTTGTAGTATTTTAGTATGTTGTAAAATGGTTAATTTTAAGCAACTTTTCAATTGGCCTTTATTTTTTTATTTTTTATAGTTTTTGAATGATTTTCCGACTCTTTCCAGTTTTCAAATGGGTCACTGACCACATCTATAAAAAAACAAAAACAAATGCTCTGTAAGGCTACAAAGGTATTGTTATTGCTATTAAATATTATTACTTATCTTTCTATTCAGACCCTCTCCTATTCATGTTCCAGTCTTTTATTAAAATCAATGCATGGTTGCTAGGGTAATGTGGACTCTAGCAACCAGATTGCAGAAATTGCAAACTGGAGAGCTGCTGAATAAAAAAAAAAAAAAAAAACTAAAAAAAACACAAATAATAAAAAATGAAAACCAATTGCAAATTGTGTGAGAATCTCACTCTCTACATCATACTAACAGTTAATTTAAAGGTGAACAACCCCTTTATGAACCAGCCCTCCTCGGCACCTACACTTACAAACCATTTTCTCATTACAAACAGAAATCCCAAGAATTTGGCCACAAATGCAGAAAGCACTTTGCACACGTGATAATTGTGAATTACAAGGAAATGAGAACATTTATATCTTCAGTCAAGGGTTACAAGTGCTCTGGGTGCTGCTCTGCAACAACAACCTCAAAGAATTGGCGCGGAACTAAAAATAAAACAAACAAATAAAAAAAATAGTCGCTATTTAAATTCCACTTTTCACTTGGCAATATCATTTGCAATTTAGGGTAGGACTCCACGGGCGATTTCCGCGCGATCAGACGAACTGCGCAAAAACGCAGGCGTCGCGTCGGATGCGACAGATATAAGGTAAGTGAATGCATTGTCGGATGGTGTCGCAGCGTTGATCTGACGCGACGCGACTGTCGGATGAAGACGCAGCCCCGGGCCCCCTCTGGACCCCCCACTACTATGCTGTGCCTATGTGCAAATGGAGACACTCGGCGTGCATGCATGAATGGAGACGGAATTGTTTTTTTTGTAAGGCCAGGAAATCGGGAGAGTGAGTCTGGCCCGACGGGGGCCCACCAGGTTTTTTCCCGTTATCCCGCCGGGCCAGTCCGACCCTGTCCCTAGTGTAAAGTCGTTCTTGCTCTTGGGGAATCTTGTAACATTTTTACAGTCAAATCAAATCAATAAGGTGCCACACTTACACTAAATCGCCTTTTGCAGCGTCGGGTGCACAGCTGTGTTCCTCTCTGCCCAAGGAAAAGTTCCACTGTAAAGCAATAATTCCAGCAGCACTCCGATATGTGAATCAAAGATTATTTATTCATGCCATTAGCAGAGCGACGTTTCGGGCTATTCCCTGTTTTTCTACTCCAAACTACCAAACTGCAAAGCTTTTTGTTATTATGATATTTCTGAAAATCACAAAATTTTTTTCTAATTTGCTGCATTTATTTATACAAAGATAAATAACCCTAAATATATCATATATAATAACTCCAGAGGTACACAAAAGGTGGGGGGGGGGTACACCTGAATGCCTTCCCCCACCACATTGAATTGAGCGATGATTGCAGCTACTTACCCAATGCCAATACAGTGGACAAAATGCAGAAAAGTCTGCCTAATTTGCACTTTGAACCCGGCATGGAAAATAGTGCATATGGGTTGACTGGCAATTCAACTTCTGCAAACAAAGCCCCCTGTCTGCGTATTATGTGTTGTAAAACCCTGTAACTGTACAAAGACCCCCTGAAAAACACATATTTTTGAAAAGTGCAGATTGTGACAAATTCAACATGGGTACATATGTCTTTCCACACCAAAGTACCAACATGCAGGTCCGCACTGAGAATTAAAATAGGCTCTGGCATTTCAGGTACACAGAGGCCCAATCAGTCCCCACCAGCCCACTAAATACTGACTTTCAATGGCATCTTATAGCAGCCCCTCTGGTATTTGCCAGAACTCACAGATTACCAGTCCGGGCCTGCCAACATGTCATGAACAATAATGTGGGGCTAAAAAAAGCACAAAATCCCAAAATTGTAAGAAAACGGCACAACTCAATGGAAAAAAAACAAAACAGAAAGACTGATCAAATAAACATTTTTTTGGGAACATTTGTGTACTGTCCACTTGTGTGACTGTGTGTATAAAAGTGTGCAGAACTTTACTAAAATGTGTGTGTGTGTGTGTGTGTGTGTGTGTGTAAATAAAGGGCACTTACTGTTCCTGCAGCAGGAGGGCCTCTGACATTGCTGAAGGTGTTTGGGATTATTGTAAAGCCTGAATCAGTTTCCCTTGCAACAGTTCCCCGAATTCTCCACCCCCTGATTCTTCCGTCTGTTCTAATGAGGCGCCCAGAACCTGTTGATGAAAATCAGCCACAACCTGAAACTCCCAGCACAGCCAACCCTCACTGGAGCTGTTAGAGCTGTGTGTTGAATACATGGTTGCATACCGCACATATGGCTTTCAACTGAGGCCAAATATCTATAGCTTTTCCCCATAGCCCCAGGCCTCTCTCTTGTAAATGTAAAGTCCCTTTTCTGAGTAAATAGGAGTTTGGTTCCTGGTTGGATTGCAAGTTGCTCCTCTGGCGTGTATAATAATAATGATAATAATAATAAAAATAATTCCATATAGATAACGGCAAGATCAGTGACATACTGAGTTATTCACAGCTTATATTTACAGCAGTGTAGTAGTGATGGGCGAATTTCTCCCGTTTTGCTACATGGGAAATCTTGAAATCGGAAAGTTTCACGAAAAAAATTTGGACATTTTCACGAAATAATAGTGAAAATCTGCCATTTTCCCGAAAAATCATGAAAATCTGAAATTGATGCCCGCGTCCAAGCTATTGGCTAGAGGCGTTTCGGAGGCGCATCCAAAAAAATTTGACGCTGGCGAATTTTCGCAGATTTATTCGCCGGCGGCGAAACATCACAACATCGAAGGCGAAATTGCCACAAATTCGTGCCAGGCGAATCTATTCGCCCATCACTACAGTGTAGCAAAGATATAGGATCCGTTATCCGGAAAGTTCCAAAGGTTGGGTAGGTTCTCTCCCATATACTTATTTTAATTAAATCGTTCAAATCATATTTCCTTTTACTCTGTGATAACAAAACTGTACCTTTCCATTTTAAATCTTAATCCCAACTCCTGCAACAACAATCCTATTTAGTTTGCTTAATATGAGAACGATTTTTAGCAGACTTAAAGTATGGAGATCCAAATTATGAAAGACTAGAGATCCCCAGGCATTCTATATAAGGATCGGTATTTATATGTCATATATAAAATATGTAACATGGACACACATATGTAATACAGGTATGGGATCCATTATCCGGAAATCCTTATCCAGATAGCTCCGAATTACGGAAAGGCCATCTCCCATAGACTCCATTTTATCCAAACAATACAATTTTCTCCGATTTTCTATCACATTTCTTATGCTTTTTGTCCAAAAACTCGGAAAACTTTGGGGTATTGCACAAAACTTTTCCCATTGGCTGATATGCAACCTCGACAAGTCTGAGATACCGGATTTTCTGATTTGGACTTTTCCATTCTCAGGGTTTAAAGTCAGATTTTCTAAAAAAAAAAAAATTTTTATGATTTTTGCATTCGGAGTTTAGTAAATAACTCCCTGAGTAAACACCAACACCACTCCATGTTAAACATGATATTAAATGAAAACGATATATATTTATATTCATAGGAAGTGGTTATGTTTACCATTGATGTTACCAACCTTTTGATGTGCGCTGAGTTTTCGGGTGAAAAATCCGAAAAAAATTGGCATTTTCGTGTAAAAAATCCAGAAAAATCGTGAAAATCTGACTTTTTTTCCCGCAGAGCACATTTTAAGGAAAATGTAATAATAAATAAGCGTAAAAAACCCAAGCAGATTTGATCAGAGTTTGCAGCAGAAAATGTTGAGATAAAATTGGACTTTGATAAATAACCCCCTTATTGTGCCTTGCTAAGCTTTCTGGTACTCTAGGCTATCACAATAACCATTCTTTTTCATTTTTTTTAGAATGGACTAATGGAGCACCACAAGAAAAGGAGGCACCAGGTGAGCAAACCCCAAGGAGCACCACTCTGTGTATAGTTCTCAAGGCACAGTTAAAGGAGACATATAGGATAATTGAAAACCACCCTAATCCTGTAGGAAATAATGAGTCATATATGGAACTGCTTTTACTTTGGGCTAAAAATGACCATTATCTTTAAAACAATTGCCCCCATAGATCTGCTACAGTCTCTGTCCCTTTTTCAAATGAGGGGTAGGCGTGATCGTGCCAGATGGACAGTAGGAGGGGGACAGCCAATCGCAGCCCTGCATTCACACAGGCAAAGATAGGCTTTGGTTCCCTATCAGGTCAGCCTAGCTTCTGATTGGTTCCTGTCCTACAGTGCAGTGTGCTGAGTGTCACCAGCTCCCCTGCACAGCCTGGGATAGGAGGCAGCAGGAAGTAGAACAGATGGCCTGGGGTTTTTGCATACATATTCAATAAGTCATCCTGAAAAACTGCTTTTTTAGAACACATTCCATCTATACATATAAATGAGGTTGCAGAATGCTGCATTGTGCAGAAAAAAATGTTGATTACGCTCAAAATTGCTCTTTGCTCCCTGCATAAATACTAATGCCTATTTGATCCCTGGTAGACCAATAGCCAGTGACTATTTTCCTCCCACCCATAGAACAGATTGTGTCTGTTATTTGATTGAAAGAAACCCATTCAAACCAGGCAATGGTGACAGAATAAATTACATGAAATTACCAGCAGCAGTTGTTGGGGGTCACTGATGAGCATATTAAAGGACATTTTAAATTTGAAGTTTGAAACTGAACATGAAACCAATGTGATAAAAGAATAATAATATGTAGGGACCCTGAGATTTGGGTATATTTAACTCAGGCAGTTCCCCCTTTATATTTGGACACCTAGGTGGTCCTTTAGTATGCCCAGACCCTTCCTGGGTCCTCTGGGATTACTCTAGGAAGGGTTTGTCCACTAGGTGGCACTGCTTAACAATATAAAGGGGTTTAGCCCCATGTGTTCAAGGTCTTTCCTGGGACCTTACCTCACTGTGAGGTACTACAGGTCCAGGTTTACCAGTGGTAAAGTGAGATAGCGTTGGTTATAGTTGCTCCAGGAGGAATAGAGAGGCTCAGGGTATATAGTGAGCAGTTTCCACTCCAACGAGGAGAAGTAGTGGGGTTAGGACCCCATGGTGTGTACATTACTAGCTCAGGACCAGTGAGGGTGCCAAGACCCAAGACCCCAAGCTGATTATTCCTGGGCAGGAAGCTTTACTTCTTGGGAGGATTTGCCCCAGGAGTGTGTTTCTCTGATCGTGCTACTTTATTTGAAAAGAGAGGATCCTGTTTCTGTGAATGCCTTAAAGGAGAAGGAAACCCCCTGGGCGCAAAACCACTCCCCTGTGTTGCCCCCCCTCCCTCCTCCCCCCTGGCCTACCTGTCCCCCTGGGCAAATGCCCCTAACTTGTTACTCACCCCTCTGCGCAGGTCCTGTCCACGGAGTTCACAGGTGCCATCTTCTCCCATGCGGTGGCGCATGCGCAGTAGGAACATTTACAGGTACGGATCTACTGCGCATGCGCCGAATGTCACGATGGCGCCTGTGAACTCCCTGGACTGGACCTGCGCAGAGGGGTGAGTAACAAGTTAGGGGCATTTGCCCAGCGGGAAAGGTAGGCCAGGGGGGAGGAGGGGGGGGACACAGGGGAGGGGGAGGGGTTTCCTTCTCCTTTAATTGCAACTATTCTTTGTAAATAAACAAGTTATATTGCTGCACCTCTCTTAATGGATCCTTTGCTGCACTGAACTACACCAGGTAACGGGAGTTGCAGGGAGTTGCCCGGGCACAGATATAAGCAGTTTAACCTGGTCACACACTACATCAAATACATAGCGAAAGCACACTCAAGGGTGGACTACAAATAAATGATAAAGAACAGTTATTAAATTGCTTTAAAAAATATATCTGTTCTAAAAGTAGAGTTGGGCCATAGTTGGCCATGATTTCTTTTATCTGCTTGCCCTTTTTATTTACAATTTAGTCAACTCTCCCAGCAATTTTAGGAGTTGAACGGATTTACAAATGTAGTTTGGTGTAGGGTTTTGGAATACCTCGGAAGCTCAGGAATTTAAAAGGGGTGGGTTAGAGACATGGGTAAAAAAAAAGTTGTCATGTCCGTTCTTTGTGACTGCTTATTAACATTAGAATGACCTGTCATTATCTCATTGTCGTCTCTCTATAATGAGAGTAAAAAAGAAAAGTGGCCTAAGGATAAGGATGTTGTTCTCACCGTAAGTTCTTTGTTTCTGCTCATGTCCCATTTCAGTGGCACTTTCTCTCTACATTTTATTCTCTCTCTTTGTCGCTGATTTCTCTATTTGTTATGGGTATCTGGCATCATCCAATCTCCAGATGACCCTGTTTCTGTCACCAAAAATAATATTTTGTACCAAACTTCTTCCATTCCTCTCCTATTTTTCGGTGCACTGGGCCCCAGTTGCGTTTGTGCTTGCATTCCAGATCATCATCGCATGTTCTTCGTTATCACATGGTGTGAAGTCAGTGGCCACACAGTTCCACCATCACATGCATGTTGACACTACTCGGCTCATTTTCGGCTCTGTTTGATGCCCTTTGGGGTTTAATTCTCGTTTTTACATGGTACACTTGTCCAAGAAGGCTACTGTTCTAAGTCTGATTCTGTGTGATTTTGCCAGTTTTACTGACCATGTTCTTAACTGCCTGTCCAGACCCTTTTGTCTCTCTACACTTTTGTCTCATGCTTGTATGCATCACGGTATTGCTTCTAAACTCTATAATCCGTAGGCTCCTTGTTAGTTCCATCACCAAAAATTCCAGGGCCCTAAAAGGGTGCCCCTGTGAAGACTAGTGCTTTGCAGGGTATCTCAGCTTCACAAAAGAGTAGGCTGTTTCAGCAGTCGACTCTGGGTTCCTGCTTAACAATTTGTTCCAAATGTTTCAGATGTTGACCATGACTGTAGACTGCATTCAGCTTCTGTTCTTCAACAGGGTTCTTCTTCGCATCCTTGGTCAGCCTATCTGGGTCATATTCCTGAATTCCCATCTTACAGCTGGATACATTGGAAAATCTGCTGCTTTTTTATATTGCTACTGTTATTTGATTGGTTGTTGTTTTTTTTCTTCTCACAGGTGTCAAACCAGGTGACAAAGAACACAAGGAAGACCCCACATGATGGCTATGCTATGTGGAATAAAACAGATCAGGTAACACTTTTATGGAACAATGTTTGAAACAATATTCTGCTGAAGAACCCATCTTTTAAACAGTGAGCCTATGGGCTGTGTAACGAGTATAATACAGGTAGAGGGCTTGGTGATATAGTGAATAAAGTACCCCCTTTTGTAAAATATAAGGATATTATAAGTTACCGAGGAGTTTCATGACCATATAAAAGGACGAGGCCGAAGGCCGAGTGTTTTTATACAGGTCATGAAACTCCGAGGTAACTGCTAATATCCTCATATTTTACAACTGGGGGTACTTTATTTATTATAATACACAAGTTTCAGTGAGTCATGTGACAGAAATGACATCAGAACTCACCGTTTATAACTGATGACATCAGAACTCACCGTTTATAAGGATATAATTTACAAGATATTCATGGCTTTTGTGTATTATAAGCATATTATGAAGAAAAAGGATTTGTTATTGAAGCAGGTTCAATGCAAGGTAACGAAATAGACAAGTCCTTTTACCAGGTCAGAAACAGACAGAGAGTCCGTTAAACAGGCCGAAAGTCTGGACAGGCAGCAAACATGGTAAGTCCGATAGACGGGCGAGGTCAGGGGAAGGCTGAAGACAGAGAATAGTCAACAAAGATGCAGAAGATGGTGCCCTTGAGCTCCACTGCTCTACTCTACACAAGTACATGAGATTCGCAATTAGGGACACGGTTTTCACTATTACACTATGTGGGGAGGGGGCACTAAGGAGGGTAGTGGATGGGGCTTTTCACATTAGGAGGGGGTAAGTTCTCCTTTAATACCATTTATTGATGGGGTAGGAGTTGCATGAAATTTAGTGCCACATTTTGACATATTTCATAGAATATGTTCAAGTTATATTTAAGGCCAAAGTGCTATGAGATTTGGGAATTCATTAAAAAAAAAAAAAAAAAAAAATATTTTCTTTTATTTTGCATGCTTCTAGTGGGATGGGCTACACATCTAGTTTTCAGAGCAGCACATCTGTCATACCCCAGAAAATAAAGAGCAGTACGTTGGTCTGACATGACTTGCCAGGAGCTGACTCGCCTTCCAAAAAGTTCAAATCCTGCCTTTTCATGAGGCCGACTGACCTTCTAAAGGAGTTTTAGTGCCTTTCCAAAGTGAAGTTATATTTTTATGGCATTGGTGACATGTCACCAGTCGCACCCTACAATATAAAGCATAGTATGGAGGTCTCATGTTTCCCAGGAGCTGTCTTTCCCTCCCAGAAGTTGGCTCACCAGAAGTTTGGAGAGGAATTTTGAGTTTCTTTGAGCCAAACTGAAAACCCAGATATGAATTTCAGGAGTAATGAATAAAGCTTGTACACTAAAGCCAATTTTAAGACATATTGACAAAGAGTCCAGATCTTCTATCAACACCTGGAACTGAAAAAAGGACATTTTTGTATTTGGGTGAGGATGAAAAACATTGGGGTTCAGCTGAGAACCATCAGTCTTGCCTATGCCCTGGGGATGTGTTCTAATACAAACAAGACTTAAATTGCACAAAATACTGCAGGAATTAGAAAACCTTATGTAATTATAGATTCTTGTATAATTGAAGTGCTTCTTCACACTGTAGACTAGATTCAATTAGTTGGAAAAATAGACTTTTGTTGAGTTTTTATAAGATAACCAGGAAAGAAGCTTTTCTAATCAAATCGGAATCTGCTAATAAATGTGCAGCGCTGACCAATTTGGGGTGGATTGAGCTCAGGATATAGGGTTATTGTTTCCAGACCTTGGTGAACAATACTGTGATATTGGAGAATTGACTGTTTTTTTATTTTTCAATTATTGTTTTTGACATTTTGAAATTAACACACAGTTACGAGTATCAATAAAGTAAAAAAAATCCATTTGCCAATATAAAAGAAAACATACAGTTTGCATGTGTGCAAACATTATTAAAGACAACAAATAATTAAAAAAGGAACGAGGTTTTTATCCAATGCGCTGAGATCCCCAATACTAAAGACAAGGTTTTTTTTTAAAGTGGAAAATATTATAAAATGGGCCAAAATAAAAATAGAAAATCTGTGAAAAAAATTATGAGCTAAACACAAAGTTGTGGACCGGATCCTTATCCTTTTAAGATTAGTATTAGGACAGTATTGTAGTATTGAACAAAATTGTTTCCCAGCAGAAATTTACTGTTTTATCCAATAAAGTCACGGGGAAGCCCATTTATTAAAGGTTAAATTTCAGTGGTATTTGGGCTTTTTAGAGCCACAGTTAAACTGATTTTCTCTAAACCCATAACAGTTATTTAAAGATCCGAATATAAAAAGTACAAACAAAAAAAGGATTAACGATCCAAATAAAAATCCGAAAGCCTCTAAAGTCTCAAAATATCTTACGTTTTTCAGACAATTTCTGGCGATAAAAATCTGAAAACCTCTATATCAAGTCTGAATGACTAAAAAAAGTTCCAATAGAATCAGTGCAGCTCCCATTGACTTCTTTAGGAGCTCAACTGCTTTTACTTGCCCAAGTTTTGTATTTTGTATTGTCGTTTTTTGTTGTTTTTGAAACAACGACTAAACTCACTTTCTCTAAAACCTCGAATGCCCCGGAATTTATTAAAAGATCTGAATTTAAAAAGCACAAATGAAGAAAAGATCCAAAAAAAACTACAAATACCTCTAAAACCTCTAAAAATTTTAGTTTATTGGACAATTCCTATGGAAAAAAAATTAGAAAACCTCTAAAAGCCCAATTAGATCAAAAAGGCAAAAATTTGCATTTTTTGTGGTTTTACACGAAATAAATTTGAAAACATATGATTCGTGAAAAAGAATGAAATTCGAATGTCACTAAATTGGCCTTGAAGATTTATGGGCTTCTGTCATTATCAGATCCTAAAAATTCGAATTTGATTATTCGCCACCTAAAACTTGCCGAGTTCATGTATAAGTCAATGGGAGAGGCCCAGTGACCCACTGAAGATGTTAATAGCCTTCCTGATTTTCTTCTTACAGAAAAAAAACTTGATTCGAGTTTAGTCAAATTAGATTCGAATTATATTCGAGTTTTTAGGTCGCCAATATTTGTTGAAGTTTTAGATGTTCAAATTTTTAATCAAACAACCTTCCTATCGTATTTCGAGTTTATTAGTATTAAAAAAAGTCATGAATTCGAAATTTGACCTTTGATAAATGGGCCTCCTACAGTAATACAATGTAATGAATATTTACTCGGTAGGAACAATGAACCATTTCCCAGAGATCATTATGTGCAGTGGTATATGAGATTATATTATTTGGGGGTATCACCTGACTTTATTTTATTGCGTTCATTTTATCCCTCCTTGTTCAGAATATGAATATCGGATCCTGTCTGAGTTGTGTCGATCTCTGCAGAGTCATTAAGAATCTTTATGGGAGGGAAAGACAATGCCTAGAAGCTTCTGATAGTGTTAATAAGGCATTAATACTGTAACCAAGAGAAAGTTCAATAAAAAAAAGTCATTATTTATTGTCCCAAATGTTTGTTATTAAAAGAACATGCAAATTAGTGAGAAAGAGGAATGGCTAATAGGGAAAAATCATAAAATGGAATATGAGCTTAATGAATGTTAACCCTTTTAATGTCTGAGCTTTGTACACTTTACCGGCTTAAAGGGGACCCGTCACCCAAAAAAATTATTCGAAATCCTATTTTATCACATTAGTCAAGCAAAATGCGCTTTAATTACACTGGATAAATTATATGAATCTTGTTTCCTTCAGTCTGGGAATTCATAATTATAACAAGCAGGCAGGAGCCATTTTGTGGACACTGTTATTAAGACAAGTCTTGTATCATCTCAGAATCTCGTTTGTGCACCAGAATGGGGGACCTGATGTCCATCCCCATGTACTGGTTACACAATTAAATGGTGAAGAGAATGGGGGGAATGTGGGGAGAGCAGTGACATGTAGGAAGTGCAGAATGGAAAGTGAAAGTAATTGCCTAAGGCATAGAGGAGGGGCAGACAATATTTGATTGACAGCTGAGATATTTAAATGAGCTTACAACAGCTATGAATGCTTTAATAAAAAATAGAAATTGGATTTCATGTTTAATTTTAAAAGGACTTTTATTATACAGCTTTTCGTGTCTGGGTGACAGGTCCACTTTAAGTGAAGTATCTGGCGCACACACACTCTTTTCCGCTTTAGAATAAATGATGTGCGGTGTGCATTGCTTGTGCCAGATGAATATAGAAAGTCTGCTTCCTCTGTAGTTATTTATATTCAAGGACAACAAAAGTAAAAAACAATGGGATGTGTCAGTTACAGATTTTTTTTATATTCAATTTTGAAATCTGAAATGGGGCTAGACATATTGTCAATTTCCCAGCTGCCCCAAGTCATGTGACTTGTGCTCTGATAAACTTCAATCACTCTTTACTGCTGTACTGCAAGTTGGAGTGATATCACCCCCCTCCCTTTTTCTCCCCAGCAGCCAAACAAAAGAACAATGGGAAGGTAACCAGATAGCAGCTCCCTAACACAAGATAACAGCTGCCTGGTAGATCTAAGAACAATACTCAATAGTAAAAAACCCATGTCCCACTGAGACACATTCAATTACATTGAGAAGGAAAAACAGCAGCCTGCCAGAAAGCATTTCTCTCCTAAAGTGCAGGCACAAGTCACATGACCAGGGGCAGCTGGGAAATTGACAAAATATCCAGCCCATGTCAGATTTCAAAATTGAATATAAAAAAATCTGTTTGCTCTTTTGAGAAATGGATTTCAGTGCAGAATTCTGCTGGAGCAGCACTATTAACTGATTCATTTTGAAAAAAATTTTTTTTCCCATGACAGTATCCCTTTAAAATGTACAGTCCATTCCCAAAGACTGCCTAGCAGAGATTGCCTATGTATACACATTACCCTGAATTGAACCCTTACCAGTTTGCGGAACTTCCTCCCTACTGGTCCCTCTGCCAGTGGCATAACTACCAGGGGTGCAGGGGGTCGCATCCTGGCCCACACCTCTTTGGGGGCTGCCTGAAGAGAGATAATCATTATCGCGGGAGCCCACCCTGCCCCCAGGCCTGCCGACCACTAGTTACACCACTATGTCTGTGGTAGAGGCTTCTGTTATATTTAAATTGAAGAATTCTACAGACTCTACTTGATGGCTGCCTGCTCTGACCTGGTGCCTGGACTTGCACATGAGCCTGCTTGTCCCCCCTAAAATGTTCCACTGGTTCTTGAGACACCATTGTGCCTGCACTGGTCATAACACATCTATAGGAGGTTTGTGGCTGCCTAAAAAATAACAAAAGCATAAATAATGGTTGCTTACCTACCCTAAGCTTCTATAAGGATCTAATAAGAGGATCCCCAAAATGACTAAAAAGATCTTGTGAGAAAAGAATAGGGATACTAATCTTGGAAACTTACATGTGGCTTCAGACGTGGGATATTTGTGCCTCTGATTTGGTTTCCATATCAACTTTACTTTCCATTAATCATTCCACAAGTCCATAAACTACAGCTACATGCCCGTGCATGACAGAATGTGGATTTTACATCCTATAGTTAGTTAGTCCATTCTTAGACGACTAGGGTAGGCAGGTACCAGTCATATGCACCCATTAATTTAATCTCATCATTAATTTATTGATGGTAATACTGATGTCTAATAATGACATGGACATGATATACAGTATCCAGTAGACATAAGAAAGCAGTAATCCCAAAATCTTTTCACCCCTCATCTGTCCAGTTGCTTTTAGACCCAGGAGCCCTGTTACCCAATAAAAAATGTACGGACTTTTGCAGCCTAACATCCTGAAAAAATAAAAGACGCCAGCGTTTTTTGGGACTTTTTTTTTTTTTTCAACTAAAAATTGAAGAAGCCCTATACATTCCATTGCACTTCGTCTGGTCTGAGCTGGTGAAGGCAAGTCTGGCGGAACAGGTAACGTTGAGTAAAAGCTGCATCTTAGTGAATTTGCGAAGTAACGCTCTTTCGCCAGAGTGAAACTTCGCCTGGCGTAAGAGTGTGAAGAAGCACTAGTCTATCTCCTTTGATAGCGAAGTTACACCTGCGCCCGTTAGTAAATCTGCTAAGTCCCGAAATGATGTCACGCTGACGAATTACGTTAGTCACTTCGCCCTTTAGTGAATTTCCCCCTATGGGAGATGGCCTTCTCTTTATTCAGAGCTTTCTGTATAATGGATTTCAGGATAACAGATCCTAGACCTCTACTTAGTTAAATGGTATTTCCTGTTTGTTCAGTAGGTGGCAGTTGCTCCCATGGCCGTGCCTGAACTGGAAACTACTAGTAGGAAACTTTATAGACTAAACTTTTTTTCTTGAGGATTCTGGAACCATGCTCCAGAATGTACCTGAGGTTACTGAAAATTAGCTGCTGAAAGGTGCCCAGAAGGCACGAAACGCATAAGGCCTCCCTCTGAGATGTTCCTTTTTGTATAACTAAAACTTTTTTACTTGCATCTATTTTTGGAGTGAAGTCCAGTTTTTGTGCCGGTCTACCACAGAAATCTACATGTCTAATATTGCCTCCCCGAGCTGATAGTCTGGGGCTTGAGCACCTGGTCCCCCTGATGGTATTGGTAAGTTTACCTTTCTACCTACATTTTTTATTACACTGGACTCTTTTTTGCCCTTTTTACCTATCCCCTGTTACCCCTGCTAAATTTATGTATGTTAGATGCTTCCAAGGAAACTATAAAAACTAAGTTTATGTAAGAAGTTTGTAGAAGTTTGAGAAAGTGGCTTTACTGAAAACAAAAACCTAGTATGTAAAGTTCCTAAAAAACTTGAGAGGGAAGAGAGAAAAAGAGTCCAAAATTATGGAATACTGGAACTTCTCAGAATTGACGTTAAGTGAACCCCAGGGATATAAAAGAAAGTGTCAAAAGCTTGAGGTCATCTCAGGTCTCCTGGACAACATCTACTTAAGAATACTGGAGAGCAGATTTGAGGAAAGAAACAACTAAGGGAGGATAATCATGGATTTAGACCTGGTCGAAGTACTCAGGGTCTACTCACTCTCTGGCAAACCTCAGAGAAGATAGTAGAATATAATAGAGGCACAGGTAGGTGTTTTTAGATGTGGAGAAGTCCTTCAACCATGTTCAACAAAAAAGCTTATTCAAAGTATAGGTATTTTTCCTAAGAGGGAATAAGTTACCTATTGGAATTACCAGCGGATGCCTAACACACTGGCATCTTCAATGTATCTGGATTTCCTTGTCCTTTAATTGATAATCCATAGCCAAATATTATGAACAGCTGGAGAGGAAATAAATATGCCCCTTTCAAACCTTACACATTGAGGCTCATTTATCAAAGGTCAAATTGTAGTGGTTTTAGAGGTTTTTGAAACCACAAGTAAACTCTTTTTCTCTATGATCACGAATGCCATGACATTTATTACAAGACCCGAATGTAAAAAGTACAAATAACTCTAAAACCTCTAAAAAGTCAAGTTTTTTGACAATTCTTAGCAAAAAAAAAAAAAATTCTCCAAAGTCAGAATTGATTAAAACGGTCCAATAGGATCAGCGCAGATCCCATCAACTTCTATAGGACCTCAACTACTTTTACTTGGTGACGTTTTTTATTAGTGATTTTTGTGGTTTTCAAATTATTCAACCTTAATAGGACCTTAATAGGAAATCGGAAAACCACAGCAAAAAACTACATTTGATTATTAGTAAATAAAGGTCTATAGGACCTCAATAACTTTTACTTGGTTAAGGTTTGTATTAGTGGTTTTCTTGGTTTTTACACTTTATAAATCTCAAATTTTTAGACCTTAATAAAAAAATAGGAAAACCATGAATTTTTAGAGATTTGAGGAAAAACTAAATTTTTAGTAAATGAGCCCTTTCATGGTATTAGATCTTTTTGAAACCACGACGAAACTCTATTTCTTTAAACTACAAATGCCACGAAAGTTATCCATATGAATGAAAAAAAAACTGAACAATGCCCTAAAAATACGAAAAACTCTAAAAAGTCCTTTTGGACAATTGATAGCGACAAAAACCCTGAAAACCTGTAAAAGTCTGAAAGGCTAAAAAAGATTCAATAGTATCAGCACAGCTTCTGCTGACTTCTATGGGAACTTGATTGCTTTTACTTGATGCAGTTTTGTATTAAATTCTTCAATTGTAAAGAGTTTTAGAGAAATATAAAAAAACAAGAATCTTGAAAAAATATGCGAAAGTTAGTAAATAGGCTTCTTAGAAGAACAATTCGCGGCGAATTTGCGCTATTCGGGCCGAGCGAATAAATTCGCGAAACGCCCGCGAAAATTCGCGGTAAAAATTCGCCGGTGTCAAAAAAATTTGTTTTTCGAAAAACGGCGTCGGAAAAACGGGCGCCGGCGTAAAAAACGGGCGCCGGCATCAAAAACGAGATGCCGGCGCCGTTTCGCGAATTTTTCGCCGTTTTGCGAATTTCGCGCGAAATTCGCTAATTTTTCGGCGAAGCGAAACGGCGCAAATTCGCCCATCACTAGTCAACAACAACTTTTCATACTTGCTAAATAAATTACAAGATTATGAGAAGATTTATCTTGGAAATAAAATAAGAGGAAATAAAATAAAATAAAGTCACTATTTACTGTCCCATTTTCTCCAAATAAAGTAATATAACTTGCAATTCAGGTACCCCAAAATAATAAACGCCAAAGGCCTGATGGAATGGGAGAACTATTATAGATTTGTAAAGGAAGCGCTAATCCCTTATTTACTTAAAGGTGAACTCGACCCAAAAGTAAAAAATAGAAAATGGCATAAAAATATGTTCCGTATACAGAAGAGTGAAGGGTCTTTTTCAGAAATGGAGTCTTGGCAGGAGAAGAGCTGACGATTAGTGATGGGTGAATTTGTCCCTTTTTGATTTGCCATGAATTTTGTGAATTTTCCTGCAAAATTGGGAAACAGGTGAAAAATTTGCGAAACGCAGATTTTGACGCTGCCCAAGTCTATGGGCGCCCGGTAATCGTCGTCGGCACCTAAATTGTCACCGTCGTCAATTCTGTCGCCGTCGTCAACGTTTTTTTTGACACTGGCGAATTTTATTATTTGTGCCCATTAGGGATGAGCAAGTTTTTTTATTTCGATGTGTTTCGAAATGACGCCAATAGACTTCAATGGGAGAAAAAAAATGTTGCGCGTCAAAAAAAATTTGTCGCTAATACACTTTAATGCATTTCGGCAAATTTTTGGCAAAGCGAAACTGGTTGAATTTGCCTAACCCTAGTGCCCATCTGTAGACAATTTGCTGCCGATCTTCATGCCTACAGACATTACCGGCGCACGCCCATTATTATTATTATTATTTCTTATGATGCAGCTTTTTGCTTTGGGTTTGCAGAGAGAACCAGACAGACCCAGCATTTTGTTTAGTCTGTTCTCATAACCAGTTTATTCTCACTTTTATTGTTATTGTTAATTGGCATGCTGGAGTATTTTTAACTGACACTATTTTTTTTAAAGATTTTCCTCTTTCTATTTCTCTGCATAGTATAACCTGGTATTTATGATTCCAACCGTGGGGCGTATAATTACAAATGTAATATGTCGCTAACAAGGTTGATTCTGTTTGTTGGGTTAAAGGAGAACTAAAGCCTGAAAATGAAACTAGCTCAGAATGCTTTATTTTATACACTGAACTTACTGTACCAGCCCAGTGGTTCAGCAGCCCTATAACAATAATGATCCAGTAAGTATCAAGGCATTCAAAATTGTCCACAGGATCTCCATCATTGATCTTATTAGGTCTTTCATTGTTTTTTAGTGTTGGCGGCACTGCACATGCTCAGTGGGATCTTGGCTGCTGTTGAGAAGCTGTTTTGTGGGTGTTGGTCTGTCTTTGAGATGCCGCTACCCTAGGATAACCTGTGTGTCAGGTGATTGAGAGACTGAGTGTGTGTTTTTGTGACCTCAGACATGCTAATATAATCACAACATAGATAATGACAGATTAACCTCAGGCATGCCAATATAATCACTACAGAAAAATGAATGCTCATCATATTAACCCCAGATGTGCCAGTATAATCACTAAACAATATTATGGGCCTATAATTACTACAGAGAATGGATAATCAACATATTAACCCCCGATGTGCCAGTGTAATTATTAAATAAAGTTGATATCAGGCATATTAACCTCAGACATGCCAGTATAATCACTAAAAATGGACAATCAACATATTAACCCCCTGTGTGCCAGTATAAAAATCACTAAATGAAATAAAGGGCATACAATAACTGCTGATAATGGATAAGCATTTTAACCCAATACGTGCCAGTATAATTACTACAGAAAAAAGATAATCAGCATGTTAACCCCAGATGTGCCAGTATAATCACTAAATAAAATAAAGAGCATACATAAAACTGCTGATAACAGATAAGAATATTAACCAAAGACGTGCCAATATAATTACTACAGAAAAAGCATAATCAGCATATTAACCCCAGATGTGCCAGTATAATTATTAAATAAAATAGATATCAGGCATATCAACCTCAGACATGCCAGTATAATTACAAAAAAATGGATAATCAACATATTAACCTCCTATGTGCCAGTATAATCACTAAATAAAATAAAGAGCATACAATAAGCGCAGATAATGGATAAGCATTTTAACCCAATACGTGCCAGTATAATTACTACAGAAAAAGGATAATCAGCATGTTAACCCCAGATGTGCCAGTATAATCACTAAATAAAATAATGGGCATATAATTACTACAGAGAATGGACAATCAACATATTAACCCCAGATTTGTTAGTATAATCATTAAATAAAATTATGGGCATATCATTACTACAGATAATGTATAATAAGCTTATAATACACAAAAGCCATGAATATCTTATAAATTATATCTTTATAAACTGTGAGTTCTGATGTCGTTTCGTCCTTCGGCCTCATGCTTTTATATTTTCATGAAACTCCTCGGTATTTATATAAGGATATTTATAATATCCTTATATTTTACAAGAGGGGGTACTTTATTCACTATATAAATGGTGAGTTCTGATGTCATTCCTGTCACATAACTCACTGAAACTTGTGTATTATAATAAATAAAGTACCCCCAGTTGAAAAATAAAAATGAAAAATATGAGGATATTAGAAGTAACCTCGGAGTTCCATGTCCTGTAGAAAAACTCGGTAACTTATAATATCCTCAGGGTTGGACTGGGGGGCCCGGGGCCCACCGGGGCCGCTGCCCGGGGCCCCCCTCCGGCCCTCCCATGTATAAAGGCCTGTATAAAAGCCGGCGCACATTTTTAAAAGCCGGCGTGCATGCGCTAACGGCGTCACTCAGCGCGCATGCGCATTTGGCACTGCGCGGCGCAGGAAAACAGTTTTGGGGTACAATCCGGTGAGGGGTGTCTGGCCCGGCGGGGGCCTATGAGGGTCATTTTTTCCCAGTCCGACCCTGAATATCCTTATATTTTACAAGAGGGGGTACTTTATTCATTATATTAACCTAAGATGTGGCAGTAAAATCACTATGAATTTACTACAAAAAATGGATAATCAGACATGCCTGAACAATCACTAAATAAAATGGATATCAGGCATATTAACCCCAGTGTATCAATAAATAAAATCAGCATATTAACCCCAGATACCTGTTATATCACTGCAGAAATGGACAATGTAGACTGCATTAACCCCAGACATGCCAGTAATATCAGCGCAGAAATGGAGAAATTGAAAGCATTTCCTCACCTTCATTGGCACGAGCAGAACACAAACACCAAAGTTCTTCTTTCCTAATGTCTCCACACTGCTTGTCTCTTTGTGCCTGAATTAACTCCTGTAAAAAAGATGGCAGTACGGGGCAACATGGGACAATTAAACGACAGTCTCGATGGTGCACTGAATATTGGGACTGTCCTGGGAAAAACATGACAGTTGGGAGGTAAGTAACGAGGCAACCAAACCCTGCTGGTGAAAAGCAGGCGGTGTGCCAAAAATCTATATCTCAGTCCCATGTGACCCTCCCAAATCAGAACTGTGAGTTTTATGGGAGAGTTAGCAGACATAAATAAACAGAACTAGTCAACCATATTTACACTGTTTCATAAATATGTCCCTACCTTCTAAAAGTAAAGTCCCTTTTCTGTGTTTATAGAGGAGCTCAGTTCCTGCTGGGCAAACACCTGGATGAGATTGTTTCGTGTCTTGTAACAACGGTAATAGTCACGCAGGGTTAATGGCATTATCAGTGATATTATGAATAACTCAGGGCTGATATTTACAGCAGTGTAGTAAAGACATCCCACAGCAGCACCGAGGCCAGATGTAATATAGTATAGTTATAATATATATATATATATATACACAGTTATGGGACCTGTTATCCAGAATGCTAGGGACCTGGGGTTTGCTGGGTAACGGATCTTTCCGTAATTTGAATCTCCATACTTTAAATCTACTAAAAAATCATGTAAACATCCAATAGAATGGTTTTACATCCAATAAGGATTAATTATAGCTTAGATTGGATCAACTACAATGTACTATTTAATTATTATAGAGATAAAGGAAATCATTTTTCAAAATTTGGACTATTTGGATAAAATGGAGTTTATGGGAGCCATTCCGTAGTTCGGAGCTTTCTGGATAATGGGTTTCTAGATAACAGATCCCATACCCCCCTCTCTCTCTCTCTCTCTCTTTATATTTAGTATATAAGGCTGTGTAAAAGTTGAATAGAAATAGAAGCAAATCACAAAAAGAGACCAACTGCAAAACTGCTTAGATGACATGATACCACATTTTACACATGTATTTCCCTCTTGGGGATGGATTAAAGAATGCAGGCAGTGAGGGTAACAGTGTAAAGGATAAAGCAGTTACAACAAAACGTCTATATAATATAAAATTCTTTTTAAGATTAAACATGTGACATCACTTTAAGAAAGACACCTGGGGGACCCCAAAGCTCCAATATAATATTTACAGTAAATATATTTATATGTTTTTGCTGGGTTATTAATAGGCATGTGCTTTTCTATCTGGTTTGCTTTATCTTTGCATAAACAGTTCTTTGTTCTGAGGTACAACAAGGAAACCTATCAGCAAAGAAAAAAGTTTTTGAGTTCCTGTTTGGTACAGAAACCAAGTCAACGAGGCTCCATTTGTACCCAGGGCAAAAGGGTATAATGGACAGCAATTCTAAGGGGCCGATTCACTAAGGGTCGAATATCGAGGGTTAATTAACCCTCGATATTCGACTAGGAATTAAAATCCTTCGACTTCGAATATCGAAGTCGAAGGATTTAGCGCAGATAGTTCAATCGAACGATCAAACGATAATTCCTTCGATCGAACGATAAAATCCTTCGAATCGAACGATGCGAAGGATTTTAATCCAACGATCGAAGGAATATCCTTCGATCAGAAAAAGTTAGCCAAGCCCGTGGGGACCTTCCCCATAGGCTAACATTGACTTCGGTAGCTTTTAGATGGCGAACTAGGGGGTCGAAGTTTTTTTTAAAGAGACAGTACTTCGACTATCGAATGGTCGAATAGTCGAACGATTTTTACTACGAATCCTTTGATTTGTAGTCGTAGTAGCCCATTCGATGGTCGAAGTAGCCCAAACAACACTTCAAAATTCGAAGTTTTTTTTACTTTGAATCCTTCACTCGAAGTTAGTGAATCGGCCCCCAATAGACAAAATTAAATTGCCTTTATGTCATTGCATGGCTTAGTCCAGAGCAGAGAAACATTTCAGAACCTTTATCAAGTTCAATCTAATGAAGTTTTACTCATATTAAATGTCCAAGCAGCAGTGACCTTCTAAGCCAGTGATCCCCAACCAGTGGCTCACGAGCAACATATTGTTCTCCATCTCCTTGGATGTTGCTCCCAGTGGCCTCATAGCAGGTGCTTATTTTTCAATTCCTGGTTTGAAGGTTAGTTGCTTAAAAAACATGTGTACTGACAAACAGAGCCCCTTGTAGGCTGCCAGTCCACATAGGGGCTACAAATAGCCAATTACAGTACAGCCCCTTTTGGCAACCCAATGAACTTTTTGCATACTTCTGTTGCTCTCCAACTTTTTTTTTACACTGGAATGTGGCTTACGATTGAAAAATGTTGGAAAAGGTTACTTACAAAAACAAAGGTTTTTAGTTACTAAGTTATGGTCATACAATTGACAAGCCACCATACCACGGCAAGGTAAACCCCATATGGTGGTCCCTAACAATTAACCGGTCATAGTATTCAAGGCTGGCATCTCTCTTGCTTTTCTCTGCTGTGTTTTTGTAACAGCTATTGTTGCTACTGTTGTAAAAATGTATTTCATGAACTGATTTATTTGATGTTGACTAGTTCATTCAGTGACCACAAAATACAATACTTCATTACATCATAAATACATTTTCCGAGCAAACAAAATGAATTGTGTAAACAGAAAAGATTATTTTCGATTCTCAAAATAAAATTAGTTTTCATGAAAAAATAATTAATTAACCTGGCAACGACAAAAATCATTTTGAATTCTGAAAATGACACTTGTTTCCTCCGCAAAAAAAAAAACATTCTGTAAAGACAAAAAAATCTAAAAAAAGCTCAAAATTATATGACTTTTCTTGAATTTTGAATAATCAAATACATTTTCTCAGTAAAAAATGAATTGTGTAAACAAAAAAAAAATTCTCAAAATAAATAAAATACAATTGGTTTTCTTAACAAAGCAATCAATTCTGTCATAATTCTCAAAATTATAATTTTGGTGGTTAGATAATTAATTTTGACAGCACACAATTAAATCGAAGAACACAAAACATTTTGTAGTTACAAAATAATGTTTGCCTGATGCATTTTTATTGTATTTACAGAATGCACATTGCAGTGATGATGAAAATATTTTTGTGGTTATAAAATCATTTTTCATTCATGGAATTCATTTTGACATCACACAATATATTGTGTGAACACAAAATAAAAATTGTTTATTCTAAAAATATTTTTTGTGAATAAAATAAATTCTGTGGACACAAAAATCATTTCATACCATACTTCCAAGATACATTTTGTCAGATTAATTGGTTTTTTTTTTTTAACAGAAGGATTTTTGTTATCATTGGATTTGTTCTGACTACACAAAAAGACTTTTATGTTCACAGGTTTTATTTTGTGCCGACGAAATTCATTATGTATTCACTGAATCAATTTTGGTAATATTAGATTTATATAGTGACAGAAAAATTAATTTAGGAATCTCAAAAAGCACTTTGTGTTACACAATACTCTGCATAGAAACAGAGCACCCAACATGAGCAAATATTTTTTCGATTCAGTCGGACACCATTACAGATGCTGCTGGATAGAACTAGTGATGGGCGAATTTATTCGCCAGGCGCGAATTCGCGGTGAATTTGCGCGTTTCGCCACCAGCGAATAAATTCGCGAATCGCCCGCGAAAATTCGCGTCAAAAAATTCACCGGCGTCAAAATTTTTTTTCGAAAAACGGACGCCGGCATCAAAAACGGGCGCCGGCGTCGAAAAAACGGGCGCCGGCGTCAAAAACGAGACGCCGGCGCCGTTTCGCGAATTTTTCGCCGTTTCGCAAATTCGCCCATCACTAGATAGAACGCAGAAAAAAGTGACCATTCCTACGTACAGAATTATTTATTTGTGAATCCAGTAAATTCAAGTACTTTTGAGTAAATTGGAAGTTCTCTGTTGTTCCTTTGCCCTCGGCCAATATCTGCTCCTCTCCCATAAACAAACATGTTGGATCAAGCACCGACACAAAGGGTTTGTGGGACTTCTGATGGTCCATTCTCTGTCTAATCTATTATATATATTGTGTGGGTCACTAGAAGTCTGTTTTTCTCTGAGACTGATCATGTGCCTTTGTACTCAGATAAAACAATATGGCTAGTGGTTATAAATGTGTGGAATTTGATGTGGCTAGCTGAAGATCAATGTGTGCCCTTTTGGCCTGCTGAGGATGATGTTGAAATACTGCACTCAAAATAAATACTTTAAGGGTTAGTTCACACGAGGAGATTCGGGGAGATTTTGTCGCCTGGCGACTAATCGCCTCATCTTCTGAGCGACTATCTCCCTGAACTGCCTCAGCGTTTTTCCCATAGGAAACAATGAAAAGTCGCCTGCGCTAATGCACACGCGGCGATGCGTTTTCTATGGTCGCCCGAAGTTGCCTCGCTCAGAAGACGAGGCGATTAGTCGCCAGGCGACAAAATCTCCCCGAATCTCCTCGTGTGAACTAACCCTAAATATTGTACCAAAATGAATAGGATGAAAAAAACCACATTCAAATATATATGTTTTCATTTTGGATGGTGAGTAAATCCCCCACAAATCCAAATAATTCTTTTTAAAATGTATTGTCCTCATCCTCAAAGAACTTGGTCTGATGGTCTGATACTGCATAGTTACTGTGACTGCACAGAGGTGATAGCATGACGGCTACGGAATGTCTGTACAATGATAGAGACTGCATAGAGACTATATAGAGGTTACAGTGTGCATGTACAGTGATAGAGGCTGCACAATGACTGCATGGAGGTTACGGGGTGTCTGTACAGCGATAGAGGCTACATAAACACTTATGGAGGCTACAGAATTTGTGTACAGTGATAGAGACTGCAGATTGACTGCATGGAGGTCACATGGTGTCTGTACAGTGATAGAGACTGCATAGAGTCCTATGGAGACTGCAGAGTGTTTGTACACTGAAAATGAGTGCATTTCCAAAAAAACAGACGCCGACGTCAAAAATGGACGCCGGCGCCATTTTGCTAATTTTTCGCCATTTCGCAAATTTCACTAATTTTTCAGTGAAGCAAAACGGCGCAAATTCGCCCATCACTACTCAGATTCAAAAGCAACAGTTATGACCCCCTCAAGTCACTGATTGGTTACTGCCTGGTAACCAATCAATGGAAGCCAAGAGAGCTGAAAAGCAGGAAGTAGTGTTCTGGCTATTATGTTACACATCCAGTCACTCCAGCCTTTATACATTACATTTTTGGATAACTAAAAATATTGAATTTTTTTTTATTTTGCACAGCCTATCTATTTATCCAGTTTGTTTTTCACACTGAAAAATTCCTTTAAATCCATAGGGGAGTGTTAACCCTGTGGGTCCCTACATAAATGTTCCCTGTGTAGCTTCATTTTATGGCTGTATATCAGTTTTACTGGTTAAATGGAAAATACATCTTCCTGTTTATTTGGTATGAGTGTATTAGCCTGTATTCATAGGCAGTTGTGTTCTGTAGATCTGTCCTTCCTCAAATTTATTGTGGTGACGGCGGCATGTTTGCGCTGGTGCAAATAGGTGGAAGATGCCGCGTTGCATTGAGATTAAAGGCTCTGCATTGACAGTTTCACAACATCGTTGGTGATGGTGCAGTTGCTGCTGAGATCTATGGAGAGCCAAGATAGTTTTTATTAATGTATGAATGCTTTATATCTTCTACCTATAGTCTGCTCAGCTGCACCAAGGGGTTTTTTTTTGTTTTTTTTTTACAAAACTAACATTTATCTCGTCTTTTTATTAAACCAAGATTAGCCAAAATCCCATCTACGATTTTATCTTATTTATCAAATAATCAGCTCGGGTCAGGAAAAGCCTCAACAAAATGGAGCGAAAATCCAAATCGCTTGTTTTTTTGGATTGGATGCTCGAATTGCTCTAATTTTTCAAGTTATCGTCCGAAAACCCTGAATTTTTTCGGATTATTGGACGAAACGCATTACAGATCACGATATTTTCAAATTGTCAAAGGGATATCTGCAATTGTACACACCCTCGGCAGGTTTAAAATGGGGGATTTTCGGATTCGGATTATTAGCAGCTTTGGGGAATGATAAATCTCTAAAAATTCAAGGTTTTTTTTCCACAGAAATTTTTAGTTTTGCCCTAAAAACCTCAACCAGAAAAAAATCGAGGTTTAATAAATAATCCATTTAAGGAAGTGTATTGGCTGGTATTTATTATGCTGTCTTGCCATCTCTGAACCTTGTAACTGGAAGTGTAGAGTTGTGTGAGTTAATACTTATTTCTTAGCTCTTCATATTTGCAGACCCAAAAATAAAGGAAAATAAGTCCTAGGAGCTGTATTTGTATTTGACGTTACCACTGGTTGGATATGTCTGTTCCTCAAATCATGTAAATGTATATTCATGTAAATGGAGATGAACTTCATTCCTTTCCTGCTAGTGATGGGCGATTAAATTCGGCTGGCACAAATTTCCGTGTTTCGCCAACGGCAAATAAATTTGCGAATTTCCCGAGAAAATTCTCCTGCGTAAATTTCAGATTTTCAAGATTTTTTCGTGAAAATGTATGAATTTCACGATTTTTTACGAAAACATTTGAATTTCGCTATTTTTAAGTGAAAACGTTCGAATTTCAAGATTTTTTCGTGAAAACGTTTGAATTTCATGATTTCTTTGTGAACTTTACGTTTTGCAAATTTTGCGGGAAATTCGCAAATTTTTCAGCGAAGCAATATGGGAGAAATTGCCCATCACTACTTCCTACCTCTTGGCCAGGCCATACCTCTCAGTGTTCCAATATTTTAGACCTGGACCATGGCCTGCTAAGTTCAGTTTGACCCATAATTTGCCCCACTCTCTGGTAATCAAGTTTATTTAATAAACTCCCATTAGAGGGGAGACATCTTCCCAGAGTCCAGTACATGGTGCTATAAGGTGCAACACTACCCTGCACTTAATGCCTGTCGTAGGGCAAACAGTAAGTACAGGTCACTGGTGTAACTAGCAGTGATGTACTGGATCCCAGATTCAGTTTGGGATTCAGCCAAATCTCAGCTATAATTCATAGGATTCGGTTGAATCTAAGAGACTGGTTTGCGCATTTGGGTGAACACTTTGGATGCTTAAATTGAAGAATTCGCTGGTGCTCCCTCTTTTCCAGCACTGAAGAAGGTTCAGATCTGATTCGGTATTTCACTGAATCCGTAACCCTGGATTTGGACATTTGGCCGAAACCCTGAAAAGCAGGGTTCAGTGCATACTTAGTAACTAGGTATTACTGGGCCACCCAGCAAATTAATTTTAGGGTCCAACGTATCCAGAGGTTGTCCTGTTATACTAATAGATATTGAAACTGCTCATTATTTTAGCCTCCTGGGCATGGACATAATTACAGAGGAAGACCCTGCGGCTGCAGGAGGGCCCAGGAGATTAGGGGCCCCATGAGACTCTAATTCATATACAATTTCAATAAATATTGGTAAAACAGATCAACCTCCAGACATTTTGGGGGCCTGAAAAATAATTTGCTATGGGGTCCTGTAATATCCAGTTACACCACTGCTCCTAGGGCCCCCTATACCTGCATCGTCTTTAGTTACTCCCTTGTACAGGGCCCCACTGTGGTTTTTTTTGCACGTTGCACCCTGTGTTTTACTTTGAAACATGGATAACTGTGATCAGGGTTGCCAGGTCTAATTTTCAAAACCAGCCCAAAACTAGCCAAGAGGCACTTCAAAAGTAGCCCAAAAAAGTCTAAACAATGTAATGAATACATGTTAAAATATGCCCTTTTCAAATTTTTACAGTTTTGCAAATTTTCCATGAAGTAAAATGGAACAGATTCGCCTGTCACCAAGGGCGTAACGACAGAGGAAAGCCCAGGAGGTATAAGGGCCCCATAAGGCCCTATTACATATACAATTTCAATAAATATTGGTAAAACAGGTCAACCTCTAGACATTTTGGTGGCCAGCAGATTTTTGCCCCAAAATTGTCTGAAATTAAGGAATGACGCCGGAAAATGCAAGAATGCTGTGATGGGGGACTGGGGTACAGAGCCCAAAATCTGGTAATTATTCCCCCAGAGTCCCATTGTATGCTGGGTATTGAAGTCTTACATTAAAAGCAGTTGGCAAATTGTTAAACAAAAACTACATTACCCAACATGCACTGGGAGATGGATCCAGGCTTGGCACATTAGGGCAAGAAAAACATTGGCTGGTTTCCAAAGTACAAACCAGCCAAAGGCCCAAAAAGTAGCCCAAATCCTTACCTTGGTTAGTTTGTACATCCAAAACCTGCCTGGCCCTTCAATTAGTAGCCCGATTTGACTGGAAAACCCCCAACCTGGCAACCCTGACTGTGATGTATTATTACTATTACTGTGAAGTCTTTCAGTTACTTATGAAGAGCTTAGTGCTCCTTGTGTATTCCCACTTTTTTCCCATAATGCCTGTGTGTTCTGGAAATATTGCCATACACAGTTCCTTCCTCCATGGAATTCTCAACGACTGGGCTGCCAAGTGTGTGGCCAACAGTAGGTACAATAAGTCCCAATGTGAAATCTTTTGTGCCCCTCAGAGAGATATCCAGCAATATTTGACATCAACTCCCAACAACCTTTCCAGCCCTTTGTATTTTTATCTACCCCCATCCAATGATGCCCCTGTGATGACTTTTATGCTTTACCCTTCCCAGGTGACCAGCCAGAGTGGTGAGGGTCACTAACCCCTCCATACACATTAAATGAATTCCGATTGGGTTGATGATTCCTTCGGTCATATCATAAAGCCTAATAAATCACCTCAAAATCAATGCTCTTGTTTTATGGCGTGAGCTTTTACTGCTCTGTGCTTAACTCAGGAATTTTACATATAGATTGGTGGTTAATTGCAAGGCTAAGTGCAGGCTGACCCCATCTACTTCCATTTGAGAACTCACTGGCGGAGATCCTTAGCACAGTCACCCCGTGTTCCCCCTTTCCCGTTGGTTGGCTCTTAGAGAGAAATGAGATGACATCATGTTTGAACTCTGGATAGATTGCAAGCCCCCTGGAGCAAGGTTTAATGGTAACTGTTATCTGTTCAGCCAATGCCTCAGTGTTTTATTGCCCTGGTGTGTATACTTCTTTATGGAATGCCTTATAAACACAAATGAAATGCTATTCAAGGGAAGACCACGGCTTACACAGGACTTTTTATGTGCTAGGTTCGTGTAAATACTTTTACTAATTATAGATAATTAAATATATTATAATAAAAAAACGTCAGTTTAGCATCTGTGTGCATTTATTTTAATCATGATCGTTACACGTGGAAGCCTCCATGACACCTGGATGTATCTAAATAGTTCCAAAATCAGACATCTACTGAGCTGTAATGAGTCTGAGCGGACTTATAGCAGATACCTTTGGCACTCCACTCCAACTCCTCTAGTAGTACTAGAAGTAGAAGTTAAGCAAGTTGTCGAGAGCAAGTAGTATTTGAGGGCCCTTTAGTGGAGGATGCCAGCGACTGGAAGAGTTTGTGACTGGTGGGGGGCCCTGAGGTGGCAGCCTTTGTGGACACCCAAGCCCGACACTTCATCCTGCCTGGCATTCAACCAGTTCAGGCGCCTTCAACTGTCACCGATTGGCATAAAGTGTTGACCGGGGTTGGTGGTTAGAGCTCAACAAATGTCCTACAAATGATATTTATTGTGTTGCCCCAATAAATGAGTTTATAATGGACAACATGGAAACCCTTTTGGGGTTTTGACCCATGAATTTACAACTACTGCCCCAGTTGAGTTACACTGCCACCTTTGTTAAGCCATTATGAGGGGAGGATGAGCCTCTCTCTTCACCTTAAATGAAAGATCAGCAGATCGCAATCAAGTTAAATGGACCTTACTGAGATCTGGAAGTGCAGAAGACCCAGTAGGCACATTAGGTTATACCATTTAGGTCAAAGCTAAGCTCAACGCTCAACTGCAGAAATGTTGTCTGTATAACTACATTACATACATTGGGGTTCAGGCAATATTACCTTCCAGAATGCAGTCAGCTCCCCTAACAGATTGCCTTGCAAGGTTGAGGAAGCTATGCAGAGCTAAGTCCCAATGGACCTAATTCCCACATCTGTAGAAGAGATTATTAGAGCTATGAAAGGCCTTGGTGAGGTTGGCTTCCATTGGACGAGCCTTGCTGTGTATAGTAAACATGGCCAGTGGGCAAGGTACATTCCTTAGCAGCATCTCTCATTATCCTCTACGTGACGTGCCGAGGGGGACTTGTAAGGTAAGGCTCTGTAGATATAATACTAGGCTAAGGCGCCATAACTTTCTCTACAATGCTACAAGCATATGATTAATCATGTGTAAAGCAGAAGCAGCCAGCCTGTGGCCGAGTGGAATAGTCCAGTAGCTTCTCACTTTATAATGATATATAGAAGGAAAAACTGTGTGTTGAGTAGCATGAATGGCTGAGATGTATCATTTCCCTCCACCCCTTAAGCCTTGGCTTTTAATAAGAGAATATATCATGTTTAGGAGTAGAAGTTATTAAGCATACTGTACATCAATAGATTGGGACGGGGGTTGGAGCAGGGGGATTAGTCTAAAGACTAATCAGGGTAGGAGTTGAGGATAATGCCTTGATACCCTTAAAAGACAATTAGTGGATTTGGGTTCTAGATATTCTTGAAGCTGTGGCTACTATGAGCCCATGGGGACTAAATGTTGGTTTTTCAAGGAGGGCTTGAACCAAAGAAAGTCCAACAACCCCTGACACAGAAGATTGAATGAACATATTGTCCCTGTTCTGCATGCCTCTTGTGCATTTATGACTGGCAACGGCTGTGATGTTTGGCTCAGAAGATGGAAGATTGCTAATTCAACAGTAAAAGTATTTCTCGGCTGATGTATCCAATATGGCTGCCTGTTAGGACAAGACAGGGCGGCTCATTTATCAACACTGGGCAAATTTGCCTGTGGGCAGTAACCCATAGCAACCAAACAGTGATTGGCTTTTTTCCAACCAGCTGCAGGTAGAACAATGAATGCAAGAATTTGATTGGTTGCTATGGGTTACTACCCCCGTGCTAATTTGATAAAAGATCTCATGGCAAAAATGGAAAGCCAGCAATAAGATCTTATCCAATGGATAACTGTATTATAAACAGAGATGTAAAATTCAATTAAAGCCTAGAAAAGATTATGGCTAGAAATGGTGTAATTTATGTACTAAACGCATTGTATCAGCCCAGAGGTTCAGCAGCCCTATAACAGTAACGATCCAGCCCTTCAAAGTTTCCCAGAGCAGTTCCCCATCTTGGAGCTTGTTAGGCATCTTTTGTGTGTCAGTGGCACTGCACATGCTCAGTGAGTTACTGAGAAGCTAAGCTTAGGGGTCGTCACTAATTATCCAGCAGAAAATTAGGTTCCCCTGTAATATAAGCTGATGCTACAGGGCTGATTATTAAATTCTGAAGCTAATTGCACTGGTTTCTGTGCTGCCATGTAGTAATTATGTGTATTAATTACTAATCAGCCTTATATTGTGACATTTCTATTCTATGTGTACTGTATATTGTGAGTGGGTCCCTAAGCTCAGTAAGTGACAGCAGCACAGAGCATGTGCAGTGAATCAGCAGAAAAGAAGATGGGGAGCTACCAGGGTCAGACTGGGCTGGTGGGACATCCAGAAAAAACCTGGTGGGCCCCACCAGCCAAGGACCGATCCCTTCTGGGAACTGTGTGCCCCCCTTGGTGGGGTTCAAAAGGTAAAATATGTATGCAAGGGGATGGGTGGAAGTGCTCATGGCTGGGGCAGGGGGGCACAATTTGGGCAAGGTGGGTTGTGATTGAGTAGGGTGCCAGTCTGGCACTGGGAGCTACTGGGGCATCTTCAGAGGCACAGATAAAAGGCTGGGTGACCTTGAGCTGGTGCAGAGCTCCCGACATACAGTGAAGCAGTTTTATTCTACTCCTTTGTTAAAGTTTAGTTCTCCTTTAAAGAGGTTGTTGAGTTTAAGGGCACATTTTTATTGTTTGCCGCACAACTAAACACGTCCCTTACTGTCAGAAAAACAACCTCCCCAGGAACTAACCCCACAGACCTCTACGAAAAAACCGGGGCAGAGTCAGGACTATTTCATATCCAAGTGTTAATGATAATTTCTCCTAGTAAAATCCTTGAAACTGCAGATTTTTATTCCTCTGCTGTGCGGCTCCGTCCCCAACTTACCGACACTTCCAGTTTCGGGTGACTCCATTAAAGGAAAAGTCAGAGGCTATAAAAAAGCATCTGCTGTGCCGTCAGACATTTCCATTTGATGAGCCAACACTAATTAACCTCTCTTCATCTGCATATCCGTCCTTTATCTCTCCTCGTGTCACGTAAACAATGCGGCGAAAACGCAAGCCAAGAAAATTCAATAAATAAGACTTTTTTTTACAGCGGCGGCTGTATTTATTTTCCTTGCTATTAGCGAGTGTTAGCAGGTGACAAGCAACGCCATATGCGCCCAGTTCTGTTCCTAATATAATTCCCTTCTCCTTCTGTATTAGGATTTTACATTGAGGCAAAGTTAAAGGGACAAGGGCAATGTAACATAGTAAGTAAGGTTGAAAAAAAAGACACACGTGCGTCAAGTTCAAGTAGGGGGGCAATCTCTACCCCATTATATTAAATATAACGTTACCCAATGTAACATCCCCTTTGTAATTTAACCAATGTTTTTTAAACCAAAATGATCCATATTTTTTGTATTATTACATGAGTGGAAGCTGCCATATAACTTACAGCAACCAGTTGACTCAGTACTGACCTCTAGTGGCCAAATTGTCAGATTCTGTTTTTTGCTCTGTTAGAAAAGTCTATGAATTGTCGATTGCTTACAGAATTCAGAACTGAGAAAGTGCGATGTCCCTTTCCTGTTGAGCCTTATAACTGTGTGTTTCTTTGTGTTCAGAAAATGTAAGAGTGAAAAAAACACAGTAAGTTAAAATGTGAATTTACAGGGTCTCTGTAACCTTAAATACTCCTACTGAATTGTGCTTAGTACAGGGGAATACATACCTCCCAACATTTTGGAAATAAAAAGAGGGACAAAAATGTTGGCACGTGTAGCGAGGCGATTTTTGACCACACCCCCTAATTAACAAAATTTGGCAGGTTATAAAATTTGTTGTGTTTTTTTTCCAGTTATTACAGTTTTGCTAATAAAGGTGAATTGCTCTTTAAGCTGTGAGTCTAACTTCTCCCAAGAGACCTGTTATCTTATATTGTTACAATTACGTATTTGCTTATCTCGAAATTTTTGCAAAAGTATCTTATCTGCTGCTGTGGCTGTTCTGGGTTCTCTGCCAAAAGCCAATTCAGTTAGAAACATTGTTTTCTGGCTGTTCAGTGCAGAGAAAAATGGGACTTTCCAGTACAAACGAGGGACTGCAGGTTGAGCTGTCAAAAGAGGGTCTGTCCCTCTAAAAACGGGACAGTTGGGAGGTATGGATACCTATGCTGCCATAGGTTTATGGGATCTCTCTGTAGAGACTATGAGCAAACTTAGGGGCTGTTCCTGCTGAATTGTGCTTAGTATAGGGGAATACCTATGCTGCCATAGTTTTATGGTATATCTCTGTACAGACTATGAGCAAACCTAGGGGACTGTTCCTGCTGAATTGTGCTTAGTACAGGGAATACCTATGCTGCCATAGTTGTATGGGATCTCTCTGTACAGACTATGAGCAAACCTAGGGGACTGTTCCTGCTGAATTGTGCTTAGTACAGGGGAATACCTATGCTGCCATAGTTGTATGGGATCTCTCTGTACAGACTATGAGCAAACCTAGGGGACTGTTCCTGCTGAATTGTGCTTAGTACAGGGAATACCTATGCTGCCATAGTTGTATGGGATCTCTCTGTACAGACTATGAGCAAACTTAGGGGCTGTTCCTGCTGAATTGTGCTTAGTACAGGGAATACCTATGCTGCCATAGTTTTATGGGATCTCTCTGTACAGACTATAAGCAAACTTAGGGAATGTTCCTGCTGAATTGTGCTTAGTACAGGGAATACCTATGCTGCCATAGTTTTATGGGATCTCTCTGTACAGACTATGAGCAAACTTAGGGGACTGTTCCTGCTGAATTGTGCTTAGTACAGAGGAATACCTATGCTGTCATAGTTTTATGGGATCTCTCTGTACAGGCTATAAACAAACCTATGGGGCAGTTCCTGCTGAATTGTGCTTAGTACAGGGAATACCTATGCTGTCATAGTTTTATGGGATCTCTTTGTACAGACTATGAGCAAACTTAGGGGGCTGTTCCTGCTGAATTTTGCTTAGTATAGAGAAATAGTTTAGCAATAGTAAATGAGTACTATTACTGCATTATTAACAAAATAAAAAGCTGCAGACTTGAATAAATTCAATATACAAAGCACAAAACTTGCTCAGGGATCACAAAGCTTTTTTCGGGTGAGGAACTTTTCCCATTACTTTTCTATTGTAATTACTCCCCGAGAACAATATTAAATTATAAAGCACTTTCTGGGCTGTTGTCGACACAGATCATAGCAGGATACAGTTTGATATAAAGTTACTTTAAAATAAAACCTGTTTATAAGGGAATTTGATTAATTTTTAGAGAAGCTTGAGTAAAATTTACAGAGGATTAGCTACTGCAGCAATAAATTAAATGTAAATAAAACAATAAAATAAATGAAATTAGGTGTAGACTAAAAACAGTGCGGCTAAAAGTATAGGAAGGAATGAAAAGCAACCAACATGGTAACAGGCAGATCCTGTGGATGGTGAATGCATATGGGATCTGTTATCTGGAAACCCATTATCCAGAAAGCTCTGAATTATTGGAAGCCGTCTTCCGTAGACTCCATTTTATCCAATTAATTAAAATTTTTATTTTACAAGATTATTTCCTTTTTATCTGCAATAATATAACAATACCATGTACGTTATCCAAACTAAGATATAATTACAATTGTATATTGAGTCCTTATTAGAGGCAACACCAGCCTATTATGTTTATAATTCATGTTTAAATAATTTTTTAGCAGACTTAATTTATGAAGATCCAAGTTATGGAAAGATCTCATATCCAGAAAACCCCAGGCCCCTATCAACAGAAACATATATGTTTTTTTTTCATCTGGTTAAGGGTTTAAAATTTATGTTTACAAATGTTAATTAAAGGATAAATTTCCCTGCCCATAAAAAATGACAGATGCCCTTTAAATATCGCTGCATGGCAATAGTCTAAATTATAAAGGACCCGGTTATATTGTGCCTTCCTTATCATCCAATGAAAACATTTGTTTATTCTATAACACCATGTGACTGATGGCATATATGGAATAGGGCAAGGGCAGGCAGGTTCCTGATATTTTCCATTTAGATGCACTACATTATGGGTCAATGTTCTACAGCCTGCTGAATTGTATGCCATGTTCTCTAAACATCTTAATCTTGGGGTCGCCCTAACAAAAGGCCAAGGGCTAAAAGTGTTCTTTCTCTAAAACATACAAGGAGAAGGTCTACTTCAATGACATTGGTCAACCAAGGCTTGAATCTCTTCCAGCTGACGGCCTCTTCTGGAGAATGTAGAAGTTACTCACAGTTGGGAAAAGGGACACCTCCTCTCATTCCTACTTGATGTGATCTGTGCAATCTGAACCAATTAAATTATACTGCTTATATGATTTTGCCTAGGTGGGATCAGGATTGGACCACGATAGACCTTTTCCAGAGGAATAGAGGATGAGGGCACCTATTAGCCCTGTAAGAACCAAGGTGGCATCTTTATTAGAGGACGTCTACTGAGCTCAGAAACAATATGTTTGCCAAGTTATCGTTAAGAGTGTAAATATTCCTTTTCCTCAGTCCTGCCGGCAGAATCTTTATTTACTCTGTATTGAGTATTGTTTTTTTTTTTGGGTTCAAAGGATAATTGAGAAGCTGACCCTTTCCATATCTAGCACATATGTTCTTCAGCCCCCAGGCCGAGAGGCAACCTGTGAATGTGGGTTTCTGGGATGAAAGGCTTAATTATAAAGCAACCAGTAGGCTACAGCCAATAGCTATGAGTGGTTTCACTAAATTATAGTCTCCTGATGACAAAATAGCACTTAACACTGTAAACCATTTTATTGTCTACAATGGCTCTAGGTCTGCTTGACTGCCATTACCTTGAGCGTTTCTAAGTGCTTTATGGATGCAAATTTGCTTATGGTTGTCAAAGTGATTGCACACCGCTCTTTGCACTCCTCTTCAGTGTCTGAATCCAACAAGTAGCGCCTAGGTGTGTAATTAGATTGCATGTAGAGGAAGCGGGTCCTGGGCAAATACCTTCTGCTTATTTACAATTCCCATCAAAGAGTAGCCAATTCATTCTAGATTCCAACATGAGGGTTTGTAGGTTGGCACAAATACGTATAGATTTAACTCAGGTTCTCCATCCAATACTGATAATCAAGTTCTAGTAGTGATGACGATGAGCGAATTTATTCGCCAGGCACAAATTTGTGGCGAATTCCCCTGATTCGCCTCCCGCGAATAAATTTCGCAAAAATTCACCGGCATCCAAAAGAATGGACGCTGGCTCGTTTTCACTGGAGAATGTGCGCCCGCATCAAAAACGAGACGCCGGCGTCATTTCGTGAATTTTTCTCCGTTTCTGAATTACGCTGGAAATTATCGAATTTTTCGGCGAAACGGGACAAATTCGCCCATCTCTAAGTTCTAGTTGAAGATATCTTCAACAATTGAGGATCCATAGCTCATACTCAATTAATTCAGATTAATATAATCATGGTCATCCCAACTTTATTGATAACATGTGCTTATATACCCCTCTTTTGAGCAGTTGAGTCCCTTTGGACTGTGCTTGTAGAATTTGGATAATAGGAACAGGTTGATCAGGTGGATATTTTAAAGTCAGTAGAACTACCAACACTAGTCTTTCCTGTATACAGTAACCAATAACAACCAACCATCTTTAGTTTCCATGATTCTTTAGCATCCAGATTAAGGGGCAAATTCATCAAGGGTCGAATATCGAAGTCGAAGGATTTTGTGCAAATACTGCGATCGAACGATCGAAGGAATAATCGTTCGAAGGATTTTAATCCAACGATCGAAGGATTATCCTTTGACCAAAAAAATTTAGCCAAGCCTATGGGGACCTTCCCCATAGGCTAACATTGGGTTCTGTAGCTTTTAGGTGGCGAACTAGGGGGTCAAAGTTTTTTCTTAAAGAGACAGTACTTCGACTATCGAATGGTCGAATAGTCGAACGATTTTTAGTTCGAATCCTTCGATTCGAAGTCGAAGTCGATGGTCGAAGTAGCCCATTCAATGGTCGAAGTAGCCAAAAAAACACTTCGAAATTCGAAGTTTTTTTTCTTCTATTCCTTCACTTGAAGTTAATGAATTGGCCCCTAAGTGTTTTCTGTGAGCTACTAAAGTGCAGTAATCTATTTAGCAAATTGTCTATTATCTTTTTTCTCAATTGTTTTTAGATATTCCATGTTTTGTGAGTGTGCTCTGTCTACCTAATTGCAGTCCTGCTGCAAACAACTCATGCTGCGAGTCCCAGAACATCAGCAGGAGCCACTGGTTGTATCAGGTTTATCTCAAGCAAAGTGAGCTTTTTGCCAGGGATTTCCTTGCTTGCTGTAGAACATATTGAACTAAAGGGGATTAAAACTTTAATATGAGAAACTAGAGGGGGAAAAGGCTTAATATTCAATTTGGGTGCATTTTAAGCCATGAAAATTACTCCTATAAACACCTACATATGTTCCAAAAAGTTGTGCCCAGCAGAGCAGGTGAAAAGGAATCTCCAGTTGCTTTAAATGGGATGTAAAGGCAAAAAAATAAAATCCCATTTTACTTTCTTTAATAAAAAATAAACCTATCTCCAATATACTTTAATTAAAAAATGTCTACCATTTTATAACAAAAACCTGACTGTAAGCAGTGAAATTCTCCCTTCATTTAATGCTGTGGATGGAAATTGTCAGACGATCCCTAACTGCTCTTCAGGGAAACAATCATACTTTACACTTTACAAGTACATTAGAGGACATTATAGACAAATGGCAGGGGACCTTTTTACCCATAAAGTGGATCACCGTACCAGAGGCCACCCCTTTAGACTAGAAGAAAAGAACTTTCATTTGAAGCAACGTAGAGGGTTCTTCACAGTCAGGACAGTGAGGTTGTGGAATGCACTGCCGGGTGATGTTGTGATGGCTGATTCAGTTAATGCCTTTAAGAATGGCTTGGATGATTTTTTGGACAGACATAATATTAAAGGCTATTGTGATACTAAACTCTATAGTTAATATAGGTATGGGTATATAGAATTTTAATTAAAAGTAGGGAGGTGTGTGTGTATGGATGCTGGGTTTTCATTTGGAGGGGTTGAACTTGATGGACTTTGTCTTTTTTCAACCCAATTTAACTATGTAACTATGTAACTATGAACAGCAGGGGGAGCCCCGCCTTACTTCCCAGCCATGCAGAGCCCAAGCAGTTTTGTTTGTTTCCCTGTAGAGCAGTCGGCGACTGTGTAGAGATTTGGATTTTATTTTTGCCTTTACATCCCCTTTAATGTTTCCAACTCCACTTGCAGGGACAAAGATCATGGAGCCAGATTTAAACAGATATGAGAGTTGGAGAAAGTTTGTATTAAACAATACAAAAACTATAAAATTCACATTAGATTACATGACAACACAGGACCCAGTGCAGTCTGTATATTCTGATTATTAATCAGTCTTGTTGTATCGGCTTCTGGCAGATATTATTTGACTTGTGCTGTTTTGATCTTTTATGATGATCCCTAAGCAGCCCAGACCACACTGAGCATGTGTACTGTCTTGGTCTTGCAAAGATGTTTAAAAAAGCTACAAGATGGTATAAAAGCATAAATAATTTGTTTGATTAGGCTTGTGGTGCAGTAAGTTCATGTTTATGTTTAGTATACAAAATACAGCATTTCTACCCTTATTCTATTTTAGACTTTACTTCCCCTTTAAGGAGCTACAGGAGCCTGGCTTCTTGCTACCATGGCTTTTTACTGGCATTGTGCACAACAAGTGCAGCATTTTGATACATTTGCCAGGGATGTTGGGCAAGCTTCATAGGAGGGCCTAAAGTTGACATAATTATGATTATAGTGCTTGGTAATGTAAGTCTATGTCCTGTAAGGCTATGGCTGGGCAAGAGATAGCCATATGGCATATTAAAGTGCTCTACACAAGTGACGCTCTCTATGAAACTGTCGGATACTTGGCAGTGCAGTCAATCATCATGAATCTTACTGTGACCACAATAATGCCATATTTGCCACCATCAGTGGGTTGTACTTGTGTAGAGCACTTCAATATGCCATATGGCTATCCCTTGCCCAGCCATAGCCTTACAGGACATAGACTTACATTATCAAGCACTATAATCATAATTTTGTCAACTTTAGCCACTACTAACCCCCAGCCGAAGTATTGTGCTGAACCAATGAAATTGCTCCATTTCTATTCTTATTCAAATGCTGCTGGTCTATTATTAGTATTACTAACCCCACACTAAATAAAGCTATAAAAGGTAAAAGGGATTTTCAATAACAGAAATAAAATCAGTTAAAAAAAAACAACAAAACCAAATAAACCTGTAAACAAGACTGGGCTTGAAGAGCAAGCTTCCCCGGCGTGGATGCAATGAGAAAACAGCTGAAGATCAAAGAGGAGATTTATGGGTGCGTTCCAGCCACATTCTTTTATAGATACCATAACCTGAGTGATCGATAGGGGTGCGTGTAGGGAATTCTGAATAACAATTAGATTTTTTTTTTTTTATTATCAAGCTATTGATTCATGATGTGCACGGGGACTGACTATAAATCATGGAGGGGAACATCATACACTCATTTCTATGGTAGAATGGAAATTAGCACTCAAGTTCTCAGTAGAGTTTTTATCTCTCTTATATTATAACACTTTTTACATTTGTTTGCCAATATTCACAAGTATTTTATATTTTTTTTTTTTGCAAAAAAAAAAAAAACCCATAAAACAAAATCAAAATGCCTTAAATTTTCCTGTGATGAGTCATAAAGTGCCCCAACATAAATGCAAAAGCCCTACAAGACGGTGAAATGGCAGAATGCATTGCTCAGACGTACAGCTTGGAAGCTCTGGTCGGGACCATGTGTCAGGCCCCCCATGAGTATCTGATATAAACAGGTGGACAGACAAACAGACGCCAAGGACAAAGACAAGGTTGGATCAGGTCTGCCGTTGTGGAAAGACCAGCATGAATTTGTTGGCAGCTTCTGGTGGGTCTATGGGTGACATGAATCTCTGTCAGTGTTATTATAGACTTTGTGGAGCACTTGTTGGGTGATGGAAGCATTTTTTAATTTCGCTAATCTCAGCCCCTTCCATTTTCACACACTACAACATTACACCCTGAGAGGTCTGAGTTTCCCATGTCAAAATAATGCAATGAGTAACCATGAGCCCGGGGCTTGCAATCAGTGATAGGACCATGCAGACAGACAGCTAACAGTCGGACGATACTCAAGGCCCCGTGCTTCCCTTCTTTCTTGGCTACGAAAGGGGAACAGGGGTTTGTATAATACCCACAAAAATGTCACAGACACTGGTGATGAATGACAGGCATATGTAATTTTGTAAAAGTTTCAGGGATTGTGACTATCCCTTTAGAATCCAAATGTATTTCTAAAGATGCCATAGTATATCTGCTTCCATTATCTGTTGTCTTTGATATGGTGGATATAGATTCCTCAGAACAGTTTCAGTACCCATCACCTATAACAGCTGTAAATCTCCAAATGCTTGTTCCATGCCACTGTTGTAAGTCCCTTCCAGATAGTTCTGCCAACATCCAGAAGTGCAGTGTATGTGCTTTGGAGAAAACCAACGTGTACGTACAGAAATGGAACAACCTAAATTTTACGATTTACGATCAAAGGGATAAGTCAAATTTAGGGTGGGTGTGCCAGGTGAAAGGGATAAGGAAGGTATAATCCAAAATAAAGTCAACAGATCATGTCTCTCTGCACCCTGCTTATCTTCTGTCAATGCCCCCTTCATGCTAAATACATGCTGGAGAACGTTGGAGAACATTGACCGAGGTCTTCATTGGAAGTCTAGGGACAGCTGGCATTCATAGTAAGGAATCAGCATCTACTAGAATGGAATTATTGACATTGACTTTTTTAAAGGGTAGGGTGTTGGAGGAAAATTTGTACAGCAACATTGATGTGGAGGGGAGAAAGTTGAGTGAGGACATCTCAAAACATTGACATTTTGTTTCTCGGGTTCTCCAAGATCCCTTTATGAGTGGTATAAGGTGCAGAGGGAACTGCATTCAGTGATGAAGACAGGTACAATCTGTATCACCACTGAATATGATTTAAATATTAATAAAAGCCTTCTGTCATATATTTGCTCATGAGGTTCAACCTCCCTTTCCAGACTCGTTAACCTCTGGTCTTATGTTGTCTTCTTGATTTCTTTGTATTCCCTTCAGCCTCCAAATGTCTTCCTCCCTTTTGAGTAAATCCCGGTCCGTGTCTGGTAAGAAGGTGCAGCAAGTCGATGATGAGGTTTAGAAATGCATAAATTGTTCCCTCACAGTGTCAAGACTTTTTCTAAAAACACATTTTTTTTGTATTTTTATAGTATTTTTTTGTGTAATCTTTTGATTTTTTTTTTGTTTCCTTCTGCTCATCATGGGAACCCTCTCTGGAATTGTTTTTAGACTGTACGTAGGAGGGGGATTAACGTGGAAGAAAGTAAGCCAAGCAATAGTGGCGATACCGTATGGGTCACACCTTGATTGAGAGGATCACCAGGTTCTACAAGAGAAAAAAAATATGAATTTTTAAAATTATGTTCAATAATATTAGAGGCAACATTAAATATTTAGAACCAAATCTTTCAGCATCGTATCGCTTTCTGTAAGTTTGAGATAATTTGCTACCTTTTGATTTATTATATGAAATGTGTGTGGACCTTCTTATAGGATGGATGGGTATGTGATCACAGGAGTTATTTTATGCTGTATTGATGCATGTAGACCCAGTAACACTGGTGGCAGCTATATGAAAAAATTAGGAACATTCTCTCTCATGGGGCAATGGGACTAATGATGCGGCTGTCAAATAACAAGATTCCTACTACTATAACCAATTTTGGGTCAATATCTTATCACTGACCAAAAACTTCACACGTAGTGGGCTTGGAAATCTGTGCTGGGCTGTTTGGTTCATCAAGCTCTCAGTGTTGTACAAAAATACCCTGGAACAGAAAGCTCCATGGGGCAAATTCACTAACATTCGTAGTTGCGCCAGGCGTAACTTCGCTGCACTTCGCCGCACTTCGCCACACTTCGCCAGGCATAGTTTCGCCAGCGCTCCGCAAATTCACTAAAATCCGAAGTTGCGCACAAGGGTAGCGTAAGGTTGCGAAGTTGCACTAGCGTTGATTCGCTAAGTGAAGCGAAGTTACGCTAGCGAAGGCTAATTTGCATACGGCGCCAAATTCAAATTTCAATGGAGGAATACGTATCAGCACTACAAATGCCTAGAAAACCTTCAAAACATCAAATAAAAATGTTATTTTGCCCTAAACATGTGCCCACTGTCTAGGTAAGTCAGGAAATGTAGGGGGGAAGGAGGGGAGCCCCAAAAAAAATTTCGATCTTTTTCAGGCTATCACCCATAATGTAGAAAACACTCCAGCGTTTTTTGGGACTTAGAAAAAATTTTGACTTTTTTTGAAGCAATCCCTATCTACTCTATAGCACTTCGCCTGGTCTGAAGTGGCGAAGGAAGTCTAGCGTAAAAGGTAGCGTTCAGTACACTGCGCGCGTTAATGAATTTGCGTAGTTACGTCGCTAGCGAAAATTCGCCAGGCGTAAGGGTGCGAAGTAACACTAGCGAAACTACGCCAGCGCTCGTTAGTGAATTTGCGCAGTAACGAAAATGCCAAACGCTAGCGAATTAACGCTAGCGTTCGGCGCTTCGGCGCTTAGTGAATTTGCCCCCATGTGTTTCTGGAGGAACTGGGAGCAGATGTTTTACTTCCGATTTTTTCTTTCTGTAACTTCATTTTCAATGAAAGCTGTCAATACCACAAACTGCTCAGAAGACTGCGAGAGGACCCAACCAGTTCAATACAATTCAGAAGAGTCAATACTGTGGAACCAGGTTGTTCATAATACACTTTCCTAAGCAGATTTCCTCGCCCCGGCACAGTAAATCACAGAGCTGACTAACCAATTTATCTTAGTGAGAGCTAAATGCTGTGTGTGGTTCATTTAACGGTGCATTGTTCTATTCCCCTCAAAGTAATTACTAAATCTCTCGTACTGGAATAGGAGATTCTCCTTTTTTCTTTTTATCTGTTCTTACTATTTAATAGGACTGATGGTTAGGTGACACCAGGTTGACTTGATGTCTTTACATACCATGTCTGCTATCCTGCACTTTTCCTACTTACAACTGCTGCCATTGGGGCCCCTGTCAGGCAAAGAGCTCAGGGCAAATGATCAATCCAAATAATTCCCAATTTTAGGGTTTTTCCCTGGGAGTAATTGCATGTGACCAGGATGGATTGGGTCTACCATGTTAGTTTAAGAATACCTTCATGCACCTTGAGCTTCACCAAGCTCATGGCAACTCCCAACTATTCAACTATATTCCTTGGGGTGTTGGGGCATTCTCAACTTGCCTCTTGGCAGAAATTATACTGGTTTTCTCCGACACCCCAAAAACATAGAGGCAAGTTAATTGTCTTGTAAATGTGTGTAGTGTACAGCCTAGTGTTCCCCAACTAGTGCTCAGCAACCTTTTAGATGTTGCTCCCAATGGCCTCAAAGCAGGTGCTTAATTTTGAATTCTTGACTTGGAGTCAAGTTTTGGTTGCATAAAATCCAAGTGTACTGCCATCAGAGCCTCCTGTAGAGAACAAAGAGACTACCAAATAGTCAACACAACCCGTATTTGTCACCCCCTGGAACTATTTTTATGCTTGTGTTGCTCCCCGACTCTTTTTACTGTGGCTTATGGGTTAAAATAAAATTGGGGATCCCTTGTATAGACCATAAATTCTAAGTACCACTAGGTCAGGAATGTTCAGCTGTTCCTTCTGAATTATGTTAGTACAAATGAATATCTATACTGAGTTTTATGGTATATCTCTGCACATACAGTAACCACCATAGGCTTTTATCCTCTTTTGTTGGCCATGACCCTCTCCTCAATGCTTCTAGGCCAGCCTCGCCTCTGATAGCTAAGTATTTATGACATGCCACAAAGTAATTGTAAGGGGACATTCCTTCATTAGACCTTGCAACCTCAGTCAAATATATAATAATACTCTGTGGAAATGCAGTGATATAGTTTTATACAGTATTGTCTGTGTCACATATGGATTCCTAGCTTGATAGGAATTGATTATGGAAATGTTTTTTACATGAACAGTGACGGATGTTGTTAGTTTTATTCTCATTGTTATGCAATCAGCAGTTGCATCCCATGGCCACCTAATTTATGAGAACATCAATTAGTTACGTTGCTTGGAAAGTTGTCTCCTTCTGGCCTACACTTATTGGACAGTTCAGTAGTTTCCTCTGGCTGATTTATGGGTACCAATAAACTAGCACATTTCATCATTCATGAATAACTGCCAACTGCTGAGAGGGAGGCACAATAATCTCCTCTTTATAATGAGATCCCATGACTCAGTTGATTGAAAGACAAGGGTGAGATTGAAGGTCTTGAGAGATCATAATGTTGTAGCATTGGATAGTGTGCTAAATTATGAAAAATAAAATGTATGCTAATGGCAGAACACTTGCAGGAAGCATGTGTAAAAGGAGGTGGGAGCAGGCACTCATCTTCAGAACCATCTCAATGTGCTCAGGAGGACTTGTCACCCTTCTGCAAGAGCATCCTCAACATTTCATTAGTACAGAAGCAATCTTCAGAAGAATCCTCAATGGTTTCAGAACACAGGGCACCCCTACTTTAGGAATCCCCTCAACGATTCAGGGGGAATAGCCCCCTGACTCCAGGAGCTTAATTAATATCTCTTGGGGAGCTGGTCACTTTTCTTTAGTAGAATCCAAAAATGTTTTAAAGTACAGAGCCAGTCTCTAGGCAGAAAAGTTCCCCTTCTTCAGGATTATCTTTAGAATTGAAGGATGACAAATTGCTTGAGGTTGAGGTATGTTGCTAGAATACTAGAATCTAATGGGACCCAGCCAAAAAAAGTCCCATCAGCACTTTTTTACTTAAATTATGTCTCTTTAATATTTATAGCATTTACCACTATCTACATCTAATTGTTTTGCACCCTTGAGGTCTTGATACCTAGTGGGCCCAGGGAGGCTCCAACGGACACTTTGCTTCAATATTTATGGAGGATAAGCCAACCACTTGAAAATGCAACTATTCAATGTTCGGGGGTTGATTGTTAATGTACCAGAAGAAGGAAAAGCCTGGTCAGCCCCCAAATGATGGATGTAATCATAATCATCAACCAAAAGTGCACCTTTGGTTGCTAAAGAAGGTGGTAAAAACAGGGTTTCAACTGCAGTGGCAGCTTCAGGCCAGCATGGTGCCTTCAGAGTATACGTGATCTTGAACCAAGACTGGGTCACATCTATAGCTTGATGTGGTTGAGCTTAAAGATTAGTCAACATCTAAATTAGCCCCAGTGAATTGGAAATATGATCATTTTTATTTCTTGCACAAACAAATCAGAATTATCAAGAGAGGCTGAACAAGCAGCATATTTGACCATGTACTGCCTATAATGTTAGTAGTCCTTTCATACTCCAATAATGGCTGATCTGTAACCACCCAGGATCCTCAGGATCCATCAGATACGAAATAGTGGATAAATGTAGATTGGCAGCAGCTTTTTTTGTCAGACTGACATATCTATCAAAGGTGGAAATATATATAATGGCTGGTAAATGACAGTGTGAATAAAAACATTAAGTAGTGGAGTGGTTATTAAATGCCCCGAGGCTCTTACACGCTCGACTCTATTCAGTTTCTGATGCAGGTTCTTAAAGCATTCATTGGAACCCATTCTGTGTCGGGGAGGCTGAGTTCTTTTGTACTGTGCCTCTAAGAATGAAGTGAATAAATGAATAATGGTACCACAGTGATGAACCTGTCCTTTTCTTCTAGTTCTGGGAATAAGCTGCTCAGAATACTGCAGTCTACAGATATATACAATGGAATTGTTTCTCAGCTGTTTAGAAAGTGCAGTTCTTGGAACTGACTTTGCTAGAATTGAAGAAAGTTCTACACAATCACATACACATGCACACAAACACAAATGAAATGTGACAACTCCACAGAACATTATTATTGATTCACACTCTGCAGAGCTGCCTTTTAGGATTCCAAGCAGGAGAGTACAGTAGGGAGAGATGGTGTCTATAATAGCAGTATGATAAAAGCCTCTGGGAAGGGAGTGTGACTGTGGGATAGCAGGTATAGTAGGGAGAGATGGTGCCTATAGTAACAGTGGATAATAGTCTCTGGGAAGGGAGTGTGACTGTGGGATAGCAGGTATAGTAGGGAGAGATGGTGCCTATAGTAACAGTGGGGATAATAGTCTCTGGGAAGGGAGTGTGACTGTGGGATAGCAGGTATAGTAGGGAGAGATGGTGTCTATAGTAACAGTAGATAATAGTCTCTGGGAAGGGAGTGTGACTGTGGGATAGCAGGTATAGTAGGGAGAGATGGTGCCTATAGTAACAGTGGATAATAGTCTCTGGGAAGGGAGTGTGACTGTGGAATAGCAGGTATAGTAGGGAGAGATGGTGTCTATAGTAACAGTGGATAATAGTCTCTGGGAAGGGAGTGTGACTGTGGGATAGCAGGTATAGTAGGGAGAGATGGTGCCTATAGTAACAGTGGGATAATAGTCTCTGGGAAGGGAGTGTGACTGTGGGATAGCAGGTATAGTAGGGAGATATGGTGTCTATAGTAACAGTGGGATAATAGTCTCTGGGAAGGGAGTGTGACTGTGGGATAGCAGGTATAGTAGGGAGAGATGGTGTCTATAGTAACAGTGGATAATAGTCTCTGGGAAGGGAGTGTGACTGTGGGATAGCAGGTATAGTAGGGAGAGATGGTGTCTATAGTAACAGTGGGATAATAGTCTCTGGGAAGGGAGTGTGACTGTGGGATAGCAGGTATAGTAGGGAGAGATGGTGCCTATAGTAACAGTGGATAATAGTCTCTGGGAAGGGAGTGTGACTGTGGGATAGCAGGTATAGTAGGGAGAGATGGTGCCTATAGTAACAGTGGATAATAGTCTCTGGGAAGGGAGTGTGACTGTGGGATAGCAGGTATAGTAGGGAGAGATGGTGCCTATAGTAACAGTGGGATAAGGGTCTCTGGGAAGGGAGTGTGACTGTGGGATAGCAGGTATAGTAGGGAGAGATGGTGTCTATAGTAACAGTAGATAATAGTCTCTGGGAAAGGAGTGTGACTGTGGGATAGCAGGTATAGTAGAGAGAGAGATTGTGCCTATAGTAACAGTGGATAATAGTCTCTGGGAAGGGAGTGTGACTGTGGGATAGCAGGTATAGTAGGGAGAGATGGTGTCTATAGTAACAGTGGATAATAGTCTCTGGGAAGGGAGTGTGACTGTGGGATAGCAGAACTATATATATACTTGAATATATAATAATTACTGTCCCTTAAAGGGCATGGAAAGGCAAAAATATAAAATCCCATTTTTACTTTCTTTAATGAAAAATAAACCAATCTCCAATATACTTTAATTAAACATGTGTACTGTTTTTATAAGAAACCTGACTGTATGCAGTGAAATCCTCCCTTCATTTACTGCTGTGGATAGGAATTTTCAGACGGTCCCTAACTGCTCTGCAGGGAAACAATCCTACTTATGAACAGCAGGGGGAGCCCCCACCTTACTTCCCAGCCATGCAGAACTCAAGCAGCTTTGTTTATGACAATCCCTAAGCAGCCCAGACCACACTGAGCATGTGCACAGTCTTGGTCTTGCAAAGATGTATAACAAAGTTACAAGATGGCGACCCCCCTGTGGCCAACTTTGAAAGTATAAATTATTTGTTTGATTAGGCTTGTGGTGCAGTAAGTTCATGTTTATATTTAGTATACAAAATACAGCATTTCTAGCCTTAATCTATTTTAGACTTTACATGCCCTTTAAATACATGATATAGCCTTTTATCTACCCTTTATATAGAAGAGCACTGATAAATAAATCCAAATAGTAAACAATAATGAAAAGTGTGTTTGGGCATTAGTAGACTGATGTGCCTGTCCCTTTAAGTGGCAAGAGAAGAAGTGAAAGCTGTGGATAAAGCTGCACATACGGACGCTTTGTTTGTTTGTTTCTAATTTTTGGGCCAAGGGAAAATGAAATAAATATGAAACAGTTCAGGGAATATGTAGGAATGATAAATCAAAAGTTCTCTGAATCAGACATCAATCTGTCCGAGTGTAAACAGCTTAGGAGCAAATCCCAGAGGATTTAGAGTTAGAATATTCATCAGGTTCTGTAAAATTATGAATCTTGCTACTAAAACTCTTTTATAGGGAAACTTAATCCCCCAAAAAATGTTCTTTTTTAAATATGTGATTCAGAGCAGTTTAGTAGAAAGCGTGCCCATGTAGCCTTATTATAGGTATTCACGCTGCCATCAGAGATCTAGTCTAGCCCCATGTTTCCAGCTCCCCAAGAATTTTGGGGGCCAAAGACAATACTCCTTGGATTCAGGTGAAAAATACCTGACTGGGTGGACAGTCCTTGGCTCCCCTGTCTGGGTTTTTTTTAGTTAAAGTGCTGGTTCTAATCTGAGAAATTTGTCACCCACTCTCTCTCCTTTTAGCAAAGTTCATCCACTTTTTTGAGAGACCTATTTATCAAAAATTGCATTTGTGTCAATTTAGAGGTTTTTGTTACTTCGAATAAGATGACATTGAAAAATAAAATCCTGAACATTTGCTAATTTATTAAAAAACCAGAATAAAAAAACGTGACAACTTTGTTTACAAACTCAAAAAACATGAGATTTGTGGTTTTTGAGTTATTTCGGTTTTTCGTCTGCAGCTCTCCAGTTTGCACTTTTGGCAATCTAGTTGCTAGGGTCCGAATTCCCCTAACAACCATGCACTGATTTGAATAAGAGACTGGAATATGAATAGGAGAGGCCTGGGTACAAAGATGTGTAATAAAAAGTAGCAATAACAATACATTTGTTGTCTTATAGAGCATTTGTTTTTTAGATGGGGACAGTGAACCTCATTTGAAAGCTGGAAAGTTTCAGAAGAAGAAGGCAAATAATTCAAAAACTATAAAAAAAAATAAAAAATGAAGGGCAATTGAAAAGTTGCTTGGATTTATACATTATTGATGGGCGAATTTCTCCTCTTTCGCTTCGCTGAAAAATTCACGAATTTCCCGAAAACTTTTAGAAATTCGCTACACGGCAAAAAAACTAGAGAAAAAATTGTGAAATCAGAAAGTTTAATGAAAAAATTGTGAAAATCGGACATTTTCATGAAAAATCGTGACAATTGGAAATTGACGCCCGCATCCAAGCTGACGCTGCCATTACTGTTGATGTCAATGGGCGTCCGAATAGTGTTGACGCACGCCGATTTTGACGCGTTTGACTCTTCGGACGCGCGTCTGAAATATTTTAATGCCGGTGAAATTTCACCATCGAATATTTGTGGGAGATTCGCAAACATATTCGTCAGCAGTAAAAACCAGAAATTCGCCGCGAATTCGTGCCAGCCAAATTTACTCGCCCATCACTATTAGACATTCAATAGCATACTACAAGTTAACTTCAAGGTGAATCATCCCTTTAAATTTGCCTAGACAACTCCCATTGACTTTTCCATGAAATCAGCTTCTTAACCTGTAAATGCAGAAGCTTTGAATAGAAGTTTTTTTGTGTTTCATAAATCTCTAAAACTCAAGTTTTTCGAAAATCGAATTCTAATTTGTTTTAGCTCCAAAAAAATTTGAATTGTCAAAAAAAAAAAATTGGAATCTGAGAGTTGATAAATCACCCCCCTAGTGATGTTACTTCTGGTCCACAATGATGTCTCTACCAGGTTATGTAGTTCTTGGGTCAGATTATAACTGTGGGTATGGTTATGTAAAGCGATGGGCGAATTTCTCCCGTTTTGCTTCGCCACAAAATGTGTGAATTTCGCAGCGAAATATGTGAAACGTCGAAAAATTTGTGAAACTTGAAAATTGACGGCCGCGTCAATTTTGGACGTGCATCTTGGCGTTAAAGTCAATGGGCGTCCGAATAGTATTGACGTGTGGTGATTTTGACACAAATGACTTTTCTGACGCGCGTCCAAAATTTTTTGATGCCGGGGAGTTTATTCGCCTTTGGCAAAACGTGGAAATTCGCTGCAAATTCGCGCCAGGCAAATTTATTCGCCCATCACTAGTTATGTAGTGAGTCTTGGTTGAAGTGAGTAGATTGGCCCATGGCAGGTTGCGGAGTCCAGGTCGGACACTGGTGATGGAACTCTAGCTTGGGTTTAATGTTTTTTTTTTAATTCTCACCCTGTAGTCTAATCGGGCTGAGCCTCCTTTATTAAACAGCAACACAGGCCAGTTCATCTGCGATGACATCACTCAGGTGGCAATGACATCACTCGGGTAGCAGTGACATCATTGAAAGACACTTATGTCACTATTCTTTTATATAAACAAATGTTTTAGACAGTAGGAGGCAGATTTACTAAGGGTCGAATTTCAAAGTTAAAAAAACGTAGAAATTCGACCCTCAAATTGAAACCCTTCGAATATTGAAGTCGAAGGATTTTTCACAGAATTTAGCGTGAGAAACGATCGAAGGAAAATCGAACGATTCAAAAAATTTTTAGCGTACCATCGATGGATTTTCCTTCAATGTACTACAAAGACTTAGAAAATGGTTGTTGAAGGCCCCATAGGCTAACATAGAACTTAGTTCTAACGATTTTGACTTCGATTTTAAGTTGAAGTAAATTCGAAGTCGTAGCATCCTATTCGATGGTCGAAGTATTCAAAAAATTTCTTCGAAATTCGAACTTTTTTAACTTCGAAAATTTACTCGAACCTTAGTAAATCTGCCCCTCGTTGTTCATTTAGGTCCTTATTTATAAAATATTCCCAATCAGGCCTTTTACTTTATCAAGCGAAGCAATGCTCAACCCTCCCCGCTCCCTCTTTAAACTCCCATCATCCTCAGCCGGCAAGATAGGACAACTGTGTTATTGCAAAAAACAAAAAACCTGTTGAGAAATGATTGCGGCCCATCGGTGCATGTGATCCAGACAGCAGGGCTGAATGACTAACAAAATAAAGACAATAAAAGCAAAAATGCCATTACTTACTGAGCAGTCGCAAGCTGCTGTTAAATGAGCCAAGTTTATTGGATGCCAAGCAAGTGTAATTCCCATAATGCCTTGAGGTGACATTTGAAAACAGGATCACTGACCAAATACTTTCACTTTGAATGCTCAATCCGTCCGTCCCGGAGATCAGTCTGCTGAGGGAAGCGAGAAAGCAGAAAAAAAAAGAGTAAATATTTATTTAAAGGGAAAGTTGACTTTTATTTAAGGCAGAGGCAAATTCTCTTTATTTCTTTGTAAATGTTTGTTAGAGCTGAGCATTCAGCACACAAGACTCTGCATATTTGTATTATTCTTAAAGGGGACATAAAGAGGGTTATTTACTAAAATCCAAATTTCCCTCATATTTTATTGTAAAAAAGAACCATGACCAAAGTCCCATGAACTTATTTATTAATAAAAAAAAACCTCTATTTAATCAGATTGCAGAAAAAGTCAGTGAAATATCGAGCGAAAACCATAATTGTTTCTATTTTTCAAAAATGTTTCCCCAATTGCTTGAATTTTTCTAGTTTTTGCCCCAAAACCCCCATATTTTTTTCCTGAATTGCTTGAATTTTTCTAGTTTTTGTCCCAAAACCCCCATATTTTTTTCCTGAAATGCTTGAATTTTTCTAATTTTTGCCCCAAAACCCCCAATTTTTTTTCCTGAATTGCTTGAATTTTTCTAGTTTTTGCCCCAAAACCCCCAAATTTTTTTTCCTGAATTGCTTGAATTTTCCTAGTTTTTGCAGCAAAACCCCCAATTTTTTTTTCCTGAAATGCTTGAATTTTTCTAGTTTTTGCCCCAAAATCCCCAAATTTTTTTCCTGAATTGCTTGAATTTTCCTAGTTTTTGCAGCAAAACCCCAATTTTTTTTCCTGAAATGCTTGAATTTTTCTAGTTTTTGCCCCAAAACCCCCAAATTTTTTTCCTGAATTGCTTGAATTTTTCTTGTTTTTGCCCCAAAACCCCAGATTTTTCCCCAGAATTGCTTGAATTTTTCTAGAGATAGGATTTTACTGAGATAGGTGCCTCTAACATTGACTTATTCAAGACTTCGACAGGTCTGAGGGGGGTTTTCGGATTCAGGCTTTTTGCAGCATCTGGGTTTAATAAATCTCAAAAATGTTTGTTTTTTTTTCCTCTAAAAATTTGAGTTTTCTAGTGAAAAAAAATAGAATTTTTTAAGATTTTAACAGATTTTAGTAAATAACCACCTTAGTCTAATCCTGAGTCCTGATCCCTGAACAAGGAATGATCCTGCAAAACATTTATGAATAACATGGCGGACCCTGGGAATGGTGAGCTGGGAACTGTGCTTACCGTTTGTCGTCCTTAAACCATTCAAAGTCGGCGGGAGGCACGGCCAGTGCTTCACATCGTAGCCTCGCGGATTTGCCCACCGGCGACTGTGCGTCATTCACTTTTGTGATGTAGGGTGGATCTAAGGAAATGGGGTAGCGTAAAAAGGAAAGGTTTATGAATGTAGTTTCTGGATATAGAGAAATGGGTCCATAGAACAAAAAGTGATCCTAATTGCACCCGCCCTTGCCAGTCACTTTATTGCATTTATGTCTCCAAACAGCAGGGGACTTATTTACTATGAGCTATAAGTGATGCTAAACTAGGAAAACTTTGCAGCTGTCCTCCATGTTTTCTCCACAATGAGCTGCATTTTTGGCTCACATACCATGTCCTTCCTTGACCCACGCCGTGTCCTATTCCAAATAAGGGGCAGATTTACTAAAGGGCGAATCACTGTTGCTATCGAAAATTCGCCAGAAATCCCATCAGAAGGGACATCTCCAATTTACTAACAGGTGTAGAGGACAATTCGCTAGTGGAAGAGACCGTCACTAGTACAGTTTTGCACCCTATCGCTAGGCGAATTTTAACTCAGGTGAACAATTGTTACTCCGCAAATTCACTGAAGTGCGAATTTTACAGATCATTACCTCTTTCGCCAGAGTTCCCTTCACCACCATTTTTTCATATTATAAAGGTCAAAAGGTCTAACTGTTACAAATTTTTGTTTTAATCTTTTTTATTTACCATTTGAAGATCATGCCAGATTTGTTTTAGGCGAGAAGGAGAAAAATATGCCTTTAGTAAATTTGCCCCTAAGGGCCTAAAAGTCATTGGGGTAAATTTACTAAGTGGCGAAAATTCGACACTTAGGGGCAGATGTATCAAGGGTCGAATTTCGAGGGGTTAAATCCCTCGAAATTCGACTGGGTAATAGAATAGAATAGGCAATTCGAGCGAATTTACGCGCTGGCGAATAGTCGAATGGGCGAATATTCGCCCGGCGAATAGTCGCACGATCGCATATTCGATCGAAGGATTTTCATTCGATCGAAGGATCGATCGAATGCCTTTTTATTCGATCAAAAACGTAGAAAAAAAGCCTATGGGACTTTCCCATAGGCTTTTAAAGCAATTCGGTAGGTTTAATCTGGCGAAGTAGGCAGTCAAATGATTTTTAAAAGAGACAGAGACTATTCGAATGGGCGAATAGTCGCAGCGTTTTTTCGCTCGATCTATTTGAATCATTCTACTCAGGCGAATTTACGCCAATTCGATAGTCGAGGAGCACAAAAAACGACACGAAATTCGACTTTTTTTCCCTCTATTCATTCACCCGAGCTTGGTGAATGTGCCCCTTAAATTCACTCAGACAACGATAATTTAGCTAAAATGTGAAGTTGTGTCCAGGGCTCCCAATGTGGGCGAAATTTTTGGTAGCGTTACTTTGGCAATGTGAGCAAATATAAGCAAAAAATGCACTAGCGTTAAATTCTGCCTAGCGCAACTTCGTTAGAGGTCTTCGCTCAGGCTAATTTGCATACGGCGGGAAATTATAAAGTTCAATGGACGTATATGTTGCAGCAAATACATTATATTAAACAAGTCCAGGGAACCTTAATAAAGAAAATAAAGTTGTTATATTGCCCTACACATGAGCCCACTGTATAGTTTATGTTCCGTATGTTAGAAAATGTAGGGGGGGACCCGGTTACCCAAACCGGTTACCCAAAAAAAATGTAAGGACTTTTGCAGGATATCACTCTGAAAAAAGGAAAAGACGCCAGCATTTTTTGGACTTTTTCCACTAAAAATTATGTAAGTAAGTAACAGAAGAATGAGGAAGATCTATGCACTCCAATGCTCTTCACCTGGTCTGAGCTGGTGAAGGCAAATCTGGCAAAAGAGGTAACGTTCAGTAAAATCTGCATCTTAGTAAATTTGCGGAGTAACGTCCATTCGCCAGAGTGAAAATCTCTAGCGTCTATCTCCATCGCTAGCAAAGTGACGCCTGCCTATTCCTAAAAACGGAAACGCTGGCGAATCTCCACCAGCTTAGTCACTTTTTCCTTTAGTAAATCTGCCTCTTTGAGCCAAGTGAATGCTAATAAGTAATAAAGTGGCATTAATATGGGAATTTTAGGGAGTTAATGAACATTGTGCCATGTCCAAATGCCTAACTCCAATGGAAAGAAGAGCGTTCTATGACCAGTCTCTGATTATTATTCATTGTGGGATTCTGATTGGAGGATCGTTGAAGGTTTTGTGGGCCTAGGAAAGCCTGGGAAAATTTTTATTGAGCTTTAAGAATACAACCCTGATGTTGTTGGTCTACAGCTTCCAGAATGCCTTAAGTATGCTGGAATTTGTCATTGAGGAGCCACGTAGTAAAGTGAGGTTGATCGAACAGTGTTTACTTCCCCTTTATTAAAATCTTCCATTTCTGAATTTTTTTGTATTTCTTAATTTTGTTTCTGTTTTGTTCCCACCCCACAATGCACTTGTCTCGGCAGAATTCTCCCTTTATACTTTCAAGGACTTTTCCGAGCCCAACACAATGAGCCGCTCTGCCTCCGACGAGGCCCGCACGCCGCATGGCATATCTTTCATTATAATATTAATAAATGTCAGCTTTTCCCGCCTCAGGCAAGCTTTTTCATATTTTTGTTATTAGTACGCCGTGCAGGAATACAGAAATATTTCGCTGCTGTTCACTTTGCATTTATTATAATTACTAAAGTCTCCCCCGTGGTAAACGTAATACATCTGAAACAAATGTAACAATTTCCTAAATGAAAATGTTCCTTCCGTGATCATCTCCCGCCAGGATTACTGTAACCTCCTCCGCTAACTGGATTGTACAGCTCCAATCCCTCGGAAGGACCCGCGCCTCTTCTGCGTATTCTTTTAATATCTTCTGCACTGCTGGATTTGTTTGGCTCTTATCATCAGCCCCATTTATTGCTCTGTTCCTCTAATGGCTAAATGCTGATACTCCTGCTTTATCACATACAGCGGAAATGCTTCAGGTTAAGTCAGCAATTTATTTCGGTTGCCTTTGAACACAGCCCCCTGTAACCATTGTCTAAAAGAGACAGTATTTACAAGGCTGTTCCTGCTGAATTGTACTTAGTATAAGGGAATATCTATACTTGTTCAGTTTTATATTCTCTCTGTACAGGTTATGTACAACTATAAGGAAGTGTATAATGGAAACTCACAGTTGACAGTGATCTGCACCTTCTTGGTGTCAGGGATGGACACTCCATTGGAGGTGATGCACTCATAGTCTCCCGCCTGCTGCCGGTTTATCTCCGTGATCTCCAAGAGCTCACCTTCGCTCGAGAAGCCCTCTGTGGGGTAAAGGTGGGAGGGAAAGGATTGGGGTTTGGAAAGGAACAAGGGATGGCGGGTAGGAATGAGACACAAACACACACTTACAACACAAGAAACACAATATGATAGTTGTCACTTTAAGTGAATGTGCAGTGACCTGCAGTCGAAGAAAGAACAACATGTCCCATGCTGAGATGACATATCCCTGGCCCTGGGAGCAGAGCAAGGGCAAAATAATTATATTCTGCCATTACAAGTCTTACGGTGGTCATACATCAGCCGAGAAAGGTCCAGAAGGTCCCAATCTGCAGTTTATTGGCCTGTGTATGGGGCCCACCAACGATCTTGCTCCCAACAGATATCTGGCTAAAAAATTTGGGCAGATATTAGTCAGGCAGGTTTGGGTGAGGACTGCATTGTCACATTGATGTGGTCCTCTCCCAACAGATCAAAGAGATAGCACCCAGCTAAATTTGGGCATATCAATGGCAAGATCTACTTGTTTGGCAACCTCGCCAAGTAAGTGGATCGACTTAACATCCAGTGGAATCTACAGAAACTTGATCTATCAGGTAGCAAAAAATGTTTCATCATTGGTTGCTATGGGAAACAAGGGCAGTTTGGTTTTGTTATTCTTACTGTACATTAGAAACCAAAGGCAACTGCTACCTGGTTCTTATTTTTGGACATTACTCAAAAACCAACCTCAAATAAAACCCTTCAAATGAATCACGTCGTAAAATAGAATCACAAATAATTATGCAAAAATCTAAGAGCGGAAAAAAAAAGAACTGCTGTTGGTGCACTTTGATAAATACATCCCATAATGATTTAATATGTATTATAGAAAAATCAATGGAATCATTTCAAATGCTTTTTCCAGACCATGTGTGAGCACTGGGTGGCAGTAGAAGGTTCTGTTGCATTTGAGGTCTCTGTAGAAAATAAGGACATCAAACTGGCTTAGAAATTCTCAGGATTACAGACCTCGGAGCTACCGGGAAACAAAACAATTCTCCCGAAATTACAGGTAACTGTGTCACATTCGATCAGATGAGCTTTTTCTAGAATGCTAGTCCCTTCTAAAAAAATTGTTCGGCATTAGGAGACATTAGTTTAACCATTATTTAAAGGGAAACTGCCTAAACTACCAGACAATCCCATTTTTGATTCTGCATTGTATATGAACATTTTTAATTTCTCTGTAAAACCTGGAAACATTGGCTGATGTCATTTTTTAAAAGTTTTCAGTGTCCCTCTAAGCCTTCGTACTCTAATTTCAGCCATTCGATTGCTGAAAGGTTCACCGAGAAAAAAAATGGCGCCATCCACGATCAAGGTATTCTCCCAAATATATTTATTTCTGCTACACTCCTACAACTTTTACCCATATATTTGTCAATGTTACTGATAGCTCTTCGATGAAGAGCAAGTTTTATTTGAGGTTTAGTATTCCTTTAAATGACTATATGCTGCCTACTAAAATACTAGACAATTAAACATGTATGAGCTTGAGAAGCCTTAATTACTTAGGCGTGATCCCCCCAAGAATCCACCAGGGCTCCTCTAATGATAAGTAATTTTATAATTTTGCTGGGGTATTCATTCTGTACCTAGTTTAATATAACTCATATACCTATAATATGTTAGTTTAATATATATAGAGAGATCGGTGTTCCCAAGAGCAATAATCATGCAGTCAGCTGACCAAGTGAAAATAGGACCTTTCAATAAAAATATTATACACATACACAGGCAATAGTGAATTCTTTGAAGATCCCTGTTAGGTTGACAGCAAACGCACATCTCGTTATTACTACATCTCCACTTCGCAGTTTCTTCCCATCGGTACAGGATACAGATTTAACATACGTGAGCTGTCAGGGAGACATGTGAATGTCAAAAGGAAACTGCTTTCCTAATCTGCCTAAAGATCAGCACATGTAGAAAATTATATGCCAAGCTCTGTCAAGTTGGGTTGAACATTTCCATTACGGATCGGTTCATATTAAAGAGACGCCGTTGATAAGAGGAATAGCTGTTTTACCTTGAAAGTGACTAGACTTGGGCATTCATCATCATAAATAATATACTGCAGAGGAGCAGCTAAGAATCTCTTGGACTAAAGTGGGCGTTTGTAAGTGCCCAACCATGGTGCGAATAGTGGAAGCAAAAATCCTTTCTAAAGCACTGTAGACATCAAAGATCACATCACAAGCCAAGGAATATACATGTGACCTCTTATCCTGCTTTTTAGGCACATTAATACCGTGAGGTCTACTTACCATGTGCCTCAAGCTTACTCACAATCAGGTTCTACCATCATGGGGGGTGGACAGCAAAGGGAAGGGCACTCACACCCTACTATATGGCCAAAAGTATATAGACACCCCCTCTGATTACTGGAATTGGCAATTTAAGTCAAACCCATCCCTGCTGACACAAGGGGCCTCCACCAATGGTGGCAATTCTACACTTCCTACTTTGTGGCAAAGTAAGGTCCATGCTCAACTGAAAATTGAGTTGGTTGGTGGAAGAATGTGACTGGCCTGTACAGAGACCTGACCTCAATCCAAAGAACTCCTGGGGGATGAACAGGAGCCCCATCTGTAAACCAAAACTGATCCCCAACATCAATGCCCAACCTCTTACTGATGAATAGAAGCAAATCTCACTAACAATGTACCAACATCTAGTGGGAACCATACCAACAAACTGAAGGCCGCTATAGCAGCAAAGGGAGAATCAACTTCATATTAATACTCTTTGTTTGGGAACGAGATATTGGGAAATAAATTGCCCATCTACTTCTGGTCTTGTAGTGAACTTCTGTAATAGAACTTTCCACAACTGACCATGCTCTGAGATTCCAAAATGTTTCCAATGAAGACATCTTGCACCCTTACGCCAAGGGATCTCTTAGGGCAATGGCACTCATTGGTTGGGTGATTATCACTCACTGCTGACCAGTAAGTGAACGAGAAGTCCAGTCGATTTAAAATTTAAATTTCAGTGTTCTGCTGCTGAAAATTACATGGGTGGCAATTGCCCCATGTGACATTGCCATTATACTTCTGCCTCGCTATTCTTGTACGCATGAAAGAGCAAATTGATAATTGCTATAAAGCTATTTAACGATTTTAAACAATGGGTAAATAATTAGTGTACGAAATGTAAATATTACCCCTTTAAGAGATACATTCCACAACACACTCTAAGAATCTAAGATTCTTCTAAGTCTCTTTCCCACAAAGGGAACTGTTAGGAGGGCGGCACAGCTGATCCAGATAGATAGAGTAACATTAATCACGGAGTCTGTTTAAAGGGCAATAATCTGCACAGTCAGCTTATACAGTGGATTTATTTAATTAGTCATATTGCGCTATAATTTATTCTCTTTCCTGTTAAAAGTAATTGGAGCTAAGAGCAACTTGAATTCTCACAATGGCCACAGCCTATACAGAAATATAAAGATAATGAGCTCTAGCTAATCCGTCTATACTGACACACCAAGTGTAAAATATATGGATGGGTTTGGTCTGCAAGGTTTAGTACTTTGATACCAGACTGACCCAAAATCACTCATCTCCGTGTAAGGGGCCAAAACAGCTTCATTGAGAGAAGTAGAGATGGAATTTTATAGCATTGGTCCAACTCTGTGATTAATCAATGGGTTAAGCACTTTTATTTCATCCTGTCTTTAATTTTTAATCAAAATTGAACAGAGAAAATAAATGTATGTCCTGGCTGGAATAGAACTGATTGTGCCAGCCATACGATTGGTTGGGATCTTGGGCCCAATGTGGCCTGAAGTTCTTCTTCTGTTGGCCATTCATGGACATTTGGACCAATTTGGGAGGGTTTTGACAAATCATCCTGCAATCCTATATCATCTACTCTGTAGTAATTATGTGTCAGGGCTGTAGAGTCTAGGATCTATAGTACTCAAAGGCTTAAAGGTTTCCCTAAATTCCCCAAGGTCAGGGAACATCATAATGTAGATGAGGAAACAAGGCAGGTAGAACGAGGGGTGTAATAAGGGCATGACAGTTATGGAGGGGAGGGTAACTTTTATATAGATGTCAGAAAGAGTTAACAACATGGGATCCCCTGTAACTAAAGTTTCCAGGTTTTGGTTGTTAGTGGGATGCAGGTCTGGACTGAGAATTAAAATAGGCCCTGGCATTTCAGGTACACAGAGGCCCAATCAGCCCACACAGAAGCCCAAACAGCCCACTTAATAGTGACTTTCTATGGCACCTTATAGCAGCCCCTTTGGCATTTGCAAGAACCCACAGATTGCCACTCCGGGCCTTGTGGGATGTTGGGCATTGCAGCTGGAAGGCCACAGGTTGGACTCTTCTGGTGTATAATATGTATTATTACCTATATATTTGTTACCTCTCTGTCCTATAAGCAACAAAGTACGTTAGTAGCAGTAACTTACGGGCAACCCTCTGGTTTTAGAAATTAAAGGATTGATCTGTTGTCTCCTACTGTTGGTCCATTAGCTTGAATTTGTGATGGGGCTGATGGCAAAGGGACTTGACCACTTAGTTCCTTAACCAAAACAAGGGCAGTGTAAGTCCAGCCAAAAGCTGGACAGCACATAGTTCTGAAATACAGCACCTAGATCTATGGAACCAAAGCAGTTATGCGACGGTGGGATCCCCATAGTGACACTCCTATGTGAGCAGGTGTTGATTATGGTGCATGGGCCAGTTGGGAAAACGCATTGATATTACTAAATGTTACTAGGTATCATTTGGGAGATTCTGGTTAGTCCATGGGAGTGTCTGGCTTCCCCAATAAAACCCAATTTAGGACATCAATAGGGTTGACCTATATTGGTCCCATTTGCACAATGCAGGGCTTCCCTCAGTTTAAGAGCAACAGGGAAATACATTAATATTCAGCCAGGCGCTGTACTCTTGCGTAGAGAGGCACATTTATTAAACATGAAAAGATGCAAGACTCATTATTATCAAGTACATCGTATGCAAAAATATATAGGAGAAGTCCCTCCATTTGTGCTGCAATTTTCTGGCCAACTCTCCCATTTTGCTGGCGTCCTTCTAATGCCATACATCAAAGTCAGTGGCCTGCAATGATGTATAAGTTTAATGCATTACACTAATACATCAAGAGCACGATGGCTGGCTGATAATGTATGAATATAATGCATCACGCGCCTCCTGTCTGCCTCCTGATATATGTGCCCCGTATCCTTCGGCTCTTGTTTGCTATTACTACCCCCACGTCCATTACTGCAACTAAATGTTGTGCTTAATTCACCCTGAGTTTACACAGTGGCCAATACAACTGATGCTATTGAATCCTGTACTTACCCAATATTCAGCACCATATAGACACAATGCCCAGTTTAAACCCACTAGGCTGCATCTAGCAGACACAGCATTCTGTACAAACCCATTATTTTGCACCACACTGACACCTCATCCAGCAGAAAGCCAATGTCAAGCAGCCAATAGACCCAAACATTAATCAGTCCATGGAAGATTAATTGGACTAGAGTTTTCTGAAGGAAACAACACAAATTATAGGAGGTGGTGGTGATAAGTAACGGCACACAATGCAATGACATTGGCGAAATGGGAGCTTAAAGGGATTCTGTCATGATTTTTATGATGTTTTTATTTCTAAATGACACTGTTTACACTGCAAACAATTTACTCCACAATATAAAATTTAATTCCTGAACCAACAATTTATTTTTTTTTAGTTATAATATTGGTGTGTAGGCGCATCTCAGGTCATTTTGCCTGGTCATGTGCTTTCAGAAAGAGCCAGCACTTTAGGATGGAAGGCTGTTGTTTCTCCTACTCAATGTAACTGAATGTGTCTCAGTGGGACCTGGATTTTACTACTGAGTGCTGTTCTTAGATCTACCAGGCAGCTGTTATCTTGTGTTAGGGAGCTGCTATCTAGTTACCTTCCCATTGTTCTGTTGTTTGGCTGCTGGAGGGGAAAGGGAAGGGGTGATATCACCCCAACTTGCAGTACAGTAGTAAAGAGTGACTGAAGTTTATCAGAGCACAAGTCACATTACTGGGGGCACCTGGGAAACTGACAATATGTCTAGCCCCATGTCAGATTTCAAAATTAAATATAAAAAAATCTATTTGCTCTTTTGAGAAATGGATTTTCAGTGCAGAATTCAGCTGGAGCCGCGCTATTAACTGATGCATTTTGAAAAAAACATGTTTTCCCATGACAGTGTCCCTTTAAGCACTTAAGTCCACAGTGACCACCAGTTTCCTATTTTCCGCTTTCTATCCATGCATATCCCTCGTCCTCTGTAGATGACATTGTGAACTCACCCCTCTCACATGTGACCATGGTACCTTTGACCTGTTGAGTTCTGACTGTGGGGCATGTTTACTAACATTGGACATAAATATCTGGAGAGATTTCTGGAGATGTTGCCCATGGCAACCAATCAGCAATTAGATTTAAACAGCCATCTCTAAGTTACAAAACAAAAGCAAATACCTGATTGGTTGTTAGGGATAACAATACATCTCCAGAAATCTCTCTAGATAAGATAAGGGCTGTGATTGGCTATTTGTAGCCCCTATGTGGACTGGCAGCCTACAGTAGGCTCTGGTTGGCAGTACATCTGGTTTTTATACAACCAAAACTTGTGTCAAAGTCAAGAATTCAAAAATAAGCACCTGCTTTGAGGACACTGAGAGCAACATCCAAGGGGTTGGGGAGCAACATGTTGCTCGCGACGAGCTACTGGTTGGGGATCACTGGTCTATAACATCTTTATTCCCTGTAGCTACAGTTCTGTTGTGGTCTATGAAGGAACCCAATGCTTTCTCCCCCTCTTACCTGCTAGCTGCTGCCAAGTTATAGTAGGTTCAGGTTTCCCCACGGCCAAGCACTGGAGATTCACGTTGCTACCTTCATTAACAGTGACACTAGACGAGATGTTGACTATTTTTGCCGGAACTGAAAAACAGAGAGTGAAGAACATGTTACTAAATACACATTAATTGGACGGAAATAAATCTCTTTGATCATTCACTGATACAGATCCTCCTGTGCCTAACCCAAACACACGCCTTTTAAAAATCAGGTTATCATGAGTGCTTCCTAGGACAAGACATCTCCCATGGCTTTATTATATTTCAGGAGAAGCTACAACTCTAGAATTATTATCTAGAGTATAATACCCCAGTAACACGAGCTTTAACTTACAGTGGCCCCATTTCTGTAACCTCAGAAGTCAACTTTTTCATGGGGTTCCCCTTTTTCTAATTAACAATGACATGAAAGAGTATCATTTGCTGTTTTGACAATTCCTAAATCAATTCAGTCATTTTAAAGAATTGTATTCTCTTTATAGATTTTTTTTAAACCTAAACAAGATGAAAAACAATCCATTAGAGTTTCTAAAACGAACATAATGTCTGTGTTTGTTTTATCGTGTGAACATGGAACCAGATCTTGTTGGATAGTTGATTCATCGCAAATGGTTTCATTACCTGGCTGTATTAAATAGTGTAGTGGTTAAGGGTCAGGCCACACAGGGCGTTTTGGGGAGATTTGGTCGCCCGGCGACTAATTGCCTCGTTTTTGCGGCGACCGATCTCCCCAAACACCTTCCCTGTCTCTGCGCCGGCTGAAATGAAAAAACGCCGGTGCTAATCACACGCGGTGGTTCGTTTTCCGAAGTAGCCCGAAGTTGCCCTTTGGGCGACTTCGGAAAACAAATTGCCGCAAGTGATTAGCTCCTGCGTTTTTTTTTTCATTTTAGCCGGCGCAGATTCAGGGAAGGCTTTTGGGGAGATTGGTCACCGCAAAAATGAGGCGATTAGTCGACAGGCGACCAAATCTCCCCAAAACGCCCTGTGTGGACTTACCCTTAAGGTGCAGCCCTGCAGTAACTGACCTCTATAATATGCATTTAACAGTACATTTGTGCTGAGCAATAAATAATCTATATAAAATTGTATTTGCATAAGTCCACATTTGCTTGTCTCCTGGAAATGGCCCTTCTACCTAGTCCATGTAGTGTGTTCTGCAGAAAGTAGGTGAGATGTATTATTTCTAAAGTAGATTCTCTGTCCAAGTACAAAATAATGAGGACCATATGTAAAGGAGAAAAAAATGTACCCTCTCTGGGAACTAGTGATGAGTGGGTTGACCGAAGCCCACAAGACCCAAGTGTTTAGCCGCAAGCTGGGTGAACAAGTTGAGCTCCAGGTGCAGGTCTATGCAGATGGCAAGTCAAGCATAGTCCTTCCTCTTTGGTAATGTAATAAATCCCTCCCCTGGCATGGCTCGTCCTGCCCATATAGGAATGATCAAATAGAAGTGGGTTGGGTGCAGTTCAAAATGAGAACAGGACTGGGCTGGGCTAGGTAGGGGTTGAGAAGTAGCAGTTTAGGGTCAAGCTGTGGTTGAACTGTTTCATTTTAACAAAAAAGGCACTATTATCTGAGTATTGTATTAGGTGGGTGTGGCTGAAATGGGGAATTGGGTGTGTCTTCACTTTGAAATTCTACAATATGGGGTTACTTTTGTCCTGAACTTAATTCAGTGATCATTATATTCAGATACAGTATTTAGACCCATGGTATATGAAGCGACTGCCAATTTATGCCCGAAGAGTCATCATCATCACAATGTGCCTGCTAAAATTCACACCAATCACGCCTCATTGCTGCCCATGGGAATCCAATAGAAATAACGCAATGCGCTTGTGATTCTAGTGATTCTACATTTTTAAAAGGAAAATACAACCAATGTAGGAAAATGCCCCAAATGACTAGCCATAGCTGGTATGTATGATCTGAATGAAAATTTAAATATTAATTTTTGACATGAGGCCAATTTATAGCTAGAGCCTTGGCGGTCCCCCGAGTGTTTTTCTTATGCCTCTCGTCCTGTCCAACAGTTCTGTAGACCTCTGTCTGAGACATTACCATTTTAATTTATCCAGCCCGTGAGTATGCGAGCATAAAAGATAATCAGCCCTGTCCATGGAAGGAATTGGATGGCGCTGATGGAGATTAAAGCGAGAAAATGTAGCTGTTTGCAGTTGGGGGAGAGCAAGATCTAAATAATTAGAGGTTGGTTGGAAGGAAGGTTCTGTAAACCAATGAGTTGTGAAATTAGAGTGGCACAGCTGGAAATGAATAGGGTTATGGATAAAGGTTTTAATGCAACAAAGAAATACTGCAGAACAACACTCCCAATAAGGTGCCCCCGGGCACATGACAGTTGTGTAGTACACTCACTGTAACACTATTCTGAAATGTCTGCTTTGCCTTTGCCAGGACCCAATGTCATTCTGGTGCTTCAAATTGACTGGGCTTAATTTGGGAGCTGTAACCATCGGAATAGAGAGTTCTGCAAACACGTGCCATGGTGCAGCAGAAATCTTAAGGGGCAGTTCACTATAGAATTAACTTTGATGGTGGTATTCTAGGACAACATGCAGTTGGCCTTAGAATATCAGCTGGTTCTTTACTATCAGAGCAACTAGAAAGTGGTTCAAAAGGCAGCCTGGAAGATCAGTAGAAGATAGCCTAACCTGTGGTGGGTGATAAAAAAGCATTTTCGTTAGTGGGGTCAGTGACCCTGGCAACCAAAGAGCATATTACATTCGAGGCTGGAGAGAGACAAATCAGAAAGGTGAATAGAACCACAAAAAAATAGAAAATGCAGACCAACTGCAAAATGTCTCAGAATTTCACTGTTTGCATCATACTAAAAGGTCATTTTAAGGTAATCTGCCACATGAATGAATTTTCAAATTTTAGCAAGTAGGATAAAAACGGGCATATTTATCAGAAATTGAAGACCGTTCTAGATTGTTCTGACCTAAAGCTAGAAGGTGATTCCACAGTTAGCAAGACTAGTAGACTTTTCTCTTCCTTGGCATCATTTAAGAGCAAAATCAGGATACAATTGAGCTCAGTTACCAACATAGGCCCATTTGGGATATGACTCAGGCAAGACAAAATAACAAAAAGTTCCAGAAAGCAGTAGGGTATCAGACAGCCTATGGAACTGGAAAAATCTGTGAAAATACTAGAAAATAATTATGCTACCCAGAAACCATTGAAGTTCTTAAATTTCCTTGAATTTTTGGATTTGTGTGTACAAAGATTATCAGTACAGTTGTCCAAAAGACACAACACCCTCTTATCTCAGCTGAGCCCTCACTAAAGTATTGAAGGAAAGGGTAAAATGATAATCATGTAGTTGATCTGTTACTCTGTACTATGGCAGTAACAATATTTAAATTAACTAGACACAGTACACAGGATGGTGTCAATATAATTTACAAATGTCTTGTCATCTTTTTTAAGCTTAATAAGTTAATCTTATTTTCAATGTCAACCTAAGCAAACCGAATAATCAGTGAGGTCTCCTAAGGTAATGTCCTACCATACATAAGCTGGCCATACACGATAAGATCCACTCGTTTGGCGACATCGACAAACGAGCGGATCTGTCCCCAATTTGCCCACTAACGGCAGGGCTAAATTGGGCAATTTATCCGAATGTTCAGCCCTAGGACAATGAGCAATGAGCTCCGATGGGGCAATTGCCTGAAAAATGAAACCTTCCCAATATCGAGGACAGATATCAATCGGGAAGACCCTTCGGAAGCCCCCATACACGGGCAGATAATCTGCCGAATTCCTCTAAAGGACCAATATCGGCCACTTTAATCTGTCCGTGTATGGACACCTTTATTCCTACCACACTGAAGTCTCTACTCTGGCATGTGTCGCCTATCACGTTCCTTCTTCAGTGGAGAATAGGACTCATACTAGTTACCCTGTCTATCACACACTCCTTCAATGTTATAACCAGTACTGAACAATCACTCACTACAAACCTTATTCATGGGGTTCTTTTTCCAACCTTCACTAAAGTGCTCTCTATACTTTATGGTTCTGGCATTTCTCTCACTGAGGTCTCATCCCACCGGCTCCTACTGATTATTACTGCCTCAATTTTTCAGAAGCACCACCCCCTGCCTTAAACAGAGTCCAATGAAGTAGATTATGACCTGAAGCAGTACCTCCCTCCCACAGGACATAGTAGAGAAAGTCAACTCTTTATCATCTCCTTCACAACAAAAGCACATTGTCCTCTTCTATGCATCATATATTAAATGGTTGCAACTCTAGATTCTTGGGTTTGACGCTGACTATGACACTGTTTATTTGGGGTTTGCATGTTTTATTTGTGCTTGGGTAGGTTTCCTTTGGTTGCTCCTACTTCATCCCCAAGTCTAAAAACAAACAGCCTTTAGTGTGTGTGCAAGGTTGGACTGGGCTGGTGGGACACCAGGGAAAAACCCCAGTGGGCCTAGGGTTGCTAACTTTTCAGAAAATTTCTACCGGGGATGGGAATAAAAGTGGCAGATCGTGATGTAAAAGGGGCTGCTGTGACATAAACAGGGGTGGAGCCACTTTGTGCGAAGGCTAAAAGGCGAAGAATAGGTACATTCTGAGCGGAGGGCCAAGGGCTTTTGTTAAGGGTACAAATTTACCTCTAACTACATTGCCGGTGAATTTGTTATACCAGCCCTGGCCTTGGCAAGTGTTTTACCGGCTAGGTGGAAACCGTAGGTGGGCCCCAGGCTTCATGGATCTTGCAGTGTAGGATACAGGACATCCCCCTGCCCCAATCATGACTGCAAGGAGAAAGTATATGGAGGAGCTGTGCACGACTGGGGTGGGGCCCCCAGGTGGAAGCCCTGGTGGACCCTGGACACCATTGTTTGACCCTGTATATGTTTGTGTGTGTGTTTCTGGTAGGGAACTTGGGTTGTAAGTTCTATTGGGACATGGACGAATGGAAATAATTGAACATTCTTTATTAATTACAGCATATGGTAATGTGTCTACTGTATAAATAAAGAACAACAATAATGAGAGCACACTAAGGCCCTGTAAACTTTTCAGATTATCTGACACCATGTAGTGGGGCACAGGCAGGAAGGGGCATAGTGCCCAGAACACAATCCCATTCATCTCTTGGCACAGCATCATCTTGTTGGTAAATGCCCCCCCCCAAGAAAGGAGACATTACACCCCAGGGGTCTCCCACTTTCCAGAACAGAGGAAACACGGCGTGCTAATATTATACAATAATCTGGGATAATTAGCAATAACATTACTCGCATGAACTCCCAATTATCCAGCACTAAAAGGCTATTAAACTTTAAAAGGTTTAATAGGAAAATTAACAGTATACATAAAAATTGACACAATTAAGTTCAGTAAAATAAAGAAGAATTAATGTGGAATAAAAAAAAAAAATCATGTGCCAATCAGATTGTGTTGAAAGCAGGGATTTCTCTCAGCTGTCCCAGGCTTCCTTTTCAATCGTCAGAAAAAGGGGTGCGGCTTACCAGAATGTGGGCAGAGTTTGGTGCAATGGGGCGGGTCTGTGTAAATAGGTGGGGCATAGCCAGAATTAAAGGATTAAAGGATTAAAGATTGGTGATATATAGGGGAAGTGTGAAGTTCTCTGAAGAGAGCACAAAGAAGATAAAGCTCATTGGATAAGGTCACTTAGAAGGCACAAGTATGGGTGCTGTTAAGCCAATGAAGTCTTGATGTCCAAACAACTGTGCAAGAGAAGTAAAAAAAATTAAATCCAAGTGGTTACAATGGGTGACAGCAATGAAGTGCTGGTTGCAGAAGATATTCAAGGGTTACTATAGACTACCCAGAGTTTTGTTGGGTAGAAATCATTTATACATATCTCCTAGCTGTTATGGGAATGTACCAAGAACAAGACTGCGCTCTGGAGATCTGGCAATGAAGTTGTTTTCCCCTTCGTAACTGGAAGGTTCCTTTTTAAAAAGGGGACACAGCTGGTTTAGCTTCAGCACAATGGTACCACCATCATCCACTTATTAAATATGCACCCGCCATAATGTTCCTACCCCAGCTGTGGTATCTAACCTGCACAAGGCCCTCTTATTACACTATACTAGTGATGGGCAAATTTATTCGCCAGGCGCAAAATCGCAGTGATTTTGCAGAGTTTCACCACCGGCGAATAAATTTGCGAATTTGACATGAAAATTTGCCAGCGTCAAAGTTTTTTTTTCTGAAGCTGGCGACAATTAAATGGACACCTATTGATTTTAATGTGTGTCAAATTGTCGCTGGCATCGAAAATTCGAAACTGGATAAATTTGAGACCTTTCTCAAATCTTTCCTAAGCAGAAGCAGCCGCTTTCTTTCTCCTGACAACTTCCTTGACTACTTGGTGGTCAGAATGGTCAGAAACTGACCAGCAGGTGGCGCTGTTGTAACAAAATTCATTCATATTAACAGAACATGTCTTGGAATAAAAACAAAATAAATGAGAAAAGTGCTTAGAATAGCACCCTCGTCAATTTTACATTCACTTATTTTAAAGGTTTACTTATACTTTAAACTGAAGGCTTTGGCCCTACTTCATTTATTTTTGGTAGAAGGACCACACAGGTTTTTTGGGACTTTGCGGGTACAAGTGAAGAAGCAAGAGCCCACGTCATGCAAGGAGAATCTGCGGCACCTCTTGGCAACACCTTAGAAAGAAACGACAATGATTATTACTTTCTGACTTTCTCACTCCATTGTTAGTTACTTCCCACCTCGAGATTATGTTTATATTAAACAGTTAAATACCCTAGAGATCAATATGGGGAAAAAATGGCACCAGAGACCCCGAATGGGCAGACTATGCTCAGTGTATCCAGAGGGGTTAAACATAATAGCAGTGAATGCGCGGCTGCTGCTTCTGGATGCGGTGCTTATATCACTGCGGTGACCCCTCTTAGTGGTAAGCGGCTTTTCAGCTCTGTATTATGAGCACAGTTACTATCCTCACAGGATTCATAATTGCTCCAGTAATGAGATCTCTGGCTTTCAGTGTTATTCCCTCAGCACTTAAACTTTGGGCCTGTGGTTGCTATATAGCCCATCTCTCCCTCTCTCGGGAATTGCTTTCCTTGTCTTGCTTTAGGGCAGGGCAGGTACTGAGTCTGGGGTCAGGGAAGTAGATAAAGAAGATGGGGCCTCTGATAATGCAGGTTGGTGATCCCTGATTTATATACAGATACTATATAAGAATTATTATGTCCTTTGTACCATAATACTCCACTCTAGAAGAACCCTTAAGATGCTGAAGGCCTTCACCAAATGCCCATCCTTGCCTGAGGGGCTCATCCACATAGCGCCCCTGGCAACAATATATCCTTCTTTACAGTAGAAGACACCTAAAAGTTTTTGCTGTATTTAGGATCTCATAGTTAGCAACTACAAAGAAGCACAAAAGTACTTTTATTTGCATGGCTTCACAAAACAAATCATCATTAATTTGGTGTCATATCTAATGGAAGAGTATGTTAGCTCATCAAATAAGCGCTCACCCCATACTTTACCCCAATCAGCTTAACAAGGTTACAAATAAGCACTCACCCCAAATCTCCCCCTAACTGACCTTCAATCTGGGCCCCTTTGGCTCATAACAAGGTTACAGATAAATAGAAACATTGGGGTAACAGTCACCTTGCTATAGTTCCAGGGGTACCCAGGGCACAAATAAGCACTCACCCCAAATCTCCCCCTAACTGACCTTCAGACTGATCCCCCTTAGCTCATAACAAGGTTACAGATATATAGAAACATTGGGGTAACACCCTGCTATAGTTCCAGGGGTACCCAGGGCACAAATAAGCACTCACCCCAAATCTCCCCCTAACTGTCCTTCAATCTGGGCCCCTTTAGCTCATAACAAGGTTACAGATATATAGAAACATTGGGGTAACAGTCACCCAGCTATAGTTCCAGGGGTACCCAGGGCACAAATTAACACTCACCCCAAATCTCCCCCTAACTGGCCTTCAGACTGGGCCCCCTTAGCTCATAACAAGGTTACAGATATATAGAAACATTGGGGTAACACCCTGCTATAGTTCCAGGGGTACCCAGGGCACAAATAAGCACTCACCCCAAATCTCCCCCTAACTGTCCTTCAATCTGGGCCCCTTTAGCTCATAACAAGGTTACAGATATATAGAAACATTGGGGTAACAGTCACCCAGCTATAGTTCCAGGGGTACCCAGGGCACAAATTAACACTCACCCCAAATCTCCCCCTAACTGGCCTTCAGACTGGGCCCCCTTAGCTCATAACAAGGTTACAGATATATAGAAACATTGGGGTAACACCCTGCTATAGTTCCAGGGGTACCCAGGGTACAAATAAGCACTCACCCCAAATCTCCCCCTAACTGGCCTTCAGACTGGGCCCCCTTAGCTCATAACAAGGTTATAGATATATAGAAACATTGGGGTGTCACCCTGCTATAGTTCCAGGGGTACCCAGGGTACAAATAAACACTCACCCCAAATCTCCTCCTAACTGACCTTCAGACTGGGCCCCCTGTGTGTGAAAGGCAACTGGCATCAAGCACTGCCCCTCCAATCTCTTATGGTGGAATAATGTGTTAACATGTCATTGCTGCACTCTTTGCAGTTGATTAAGGGTGCTGCCCCCAGCCCACATAAGATATTCTGCTCGTTCTCTGCATAATAAATTACTCTGTAGGCTTTCAGTAATACCCTCATGCTGCGTTTCAATCTGTCTCCTATAACTGTGTATGTTCCTGCAATAAACTCTGATGCCACTACAGCAGCAAGGAAAGCAGCGGCGGCTAATAGTGAGGTGGGTTCTGTAAATTACGTTTATTGTTGAATATCCGTTCTGGAATCCTAACAATCCGGCAGCATTTTCCTATGGGGGTTCCATGTTTTGTTAAAAGCAGTCACAACAAATCTCCATATACTATATGTATTTATAGTCACGGCTTAATGCACAGGCAGAAATATAGCGCACAGTCTTCTACAGAGCAGGCAAACAGCCCATGCGCTTACACTATTCCTGGGGTCCAGTGCATTGTGGGTAAAATACATGGCAAATTCTGTCTTCTTAGTACGCCACTGCACCTACATGGGAAAGCATCTGCGTAACAAAAAGATCCAATATCCACAAAACATGTATCCCTAAAGGTTAATGTTTCTCAATTACACACTTGAGGACACTGCCCCAATGCTAAGACTGACAGGGTCGGACTGGGCTGAAAACATATATCTCTAGATGCTGAACATTTAATATAAGCTTCCTCATACTGAAATCAGAAACTTTCTAAATACAATCAATTAAAAATTCTGCATTGTTTCTGAAATAATCAAGTTTCTCTTCACTATTCCTCTCTCAGTATCTGTTTCTCTTCATTCTCTCTTCATGCAGCAGTTGGGTGTCAGATATTCAGTCTATATATATATATATATATATATAAAGTCTGAATTTATCTGAATATTTTCTGAAAAAAAACTCAGACCAAATCTGCATGGGTTTTTTGGACTTATTTATTAATACACTTTCCCAAAAATTTTGTTCGCGGTAAAACAATCTAAAAAAATCGTGATTTTCACAATTTATTTTTGATTTTTCATCTGATTTTCAATATTTTTCCGGACTTTTCATCCGATTTTCAAAATTTTTTTGGACTTTTCATCTGAAAACTGCAAATTTTGCAGAAAACTTCGGAGTATTGCCAAAAACCCAATGAGCATCAAAAAACCTTTGTGAATTTTGGATTTTTCACCCGAAAACTCAGATTTCTTATGCTTCTTGCCCGAAAATTTGGAGTATTGCACATCAAAAAATCATCGGGACTTCTCCTATTGACTTATATGCAATCTCGACAGGTCTGAGATGCCGGATTTCCAGATTCGGACTTTTCCATCCTTGGGGTTTAATAAATTCGTTTTTTTTAAAAGTCCAATTTTATAAAAAAAAACACCAATTTTTTGGTGATTTTTGCATTCAGAGTTTAGTAAATAACCCCCTTAGATCCAATGGGGGCAAATTCACTAAACGACGAATCGCCTAATGCTAGCGTGAATGCAGCGTAGCGCATTTTCGTTAATTCACCGATTCACTAACGGACGCTGGCGTAAATTCGCTAGTGTTACTTCGCACCGGTACGCCTGGCAAATTTGCACAACGGACGTAACTACGCAAATTCACTGACGCGCAAATTATTCTGAACGCTACCTTTTACGCCAGACTTCCTTCTCCACCTCAGACCAGGCGAAGTGCAATAGAGTAGATAGGGATTGCTTCAAAAAAAGTTAAAAATTTTAAGTACCAAAAACGCTGGAGTTTTTTTAATTTTTTATGGGTGATAGGCTGAAAAAGATCAAATTTTTTTTTTGGGGCTCCCCTCCTTCCCCCCTACATTTCCTAACTCATGGCACCTTAACTATACAGTGGGCACATGTGTAGGGCAAAATAAAAATTTTATTTGTTGTTTTGAAGGTTTCCCAGGCTTGTGTAGTGCTGCTACATATTCCTCCATTGTAACTTCAATTTGGCACCGTATGCAAATTAACTTTGCTTTGCGAATTAACGCTTGCGCAACTTTGCAACCTTACGCTTCCCCTGAGCACAACTTCGGATTTTAGTGAATTTGCGTAGCGCTGGCAAAAATACACCTGGCGAAGTGCGGCGAAGCGGACGCTGGCGCAACAACGAATCTTAGTGAATGTCCCACAATATATCTTATAAGGGGGTTTCATTTCCTAGCAGATGTATTAGAGCTCACACAAATAACTGATTCCAGTACAAACAAAATCTAACAAAATAACTGCCTTTGGCACAAATCCTGCATGTAGAGAGACGTGATGTCTGGTGATTTTAATAGAATGAGCTCTAATACAACTTCTAGGCAAAAGGAGCCCCCTATAAGATATATTGGAACTAACTGTCAATGAATATCTGACACCCAACTGCTGCATGAAGACAGAATGAAGAGAAACAGATGCTGAGAGAGGAATAGTGAAGATAAACTTGATTATCTCTGAAACACTGTAGAATTTTTAATTGATTGTATTTAGAAAACTTCTTATCTGTGCTGAAGCTTATATTACATTTACATTTCCCGTGATGGTTCCCCTTTGAATTCTAACTCTTCTATCCAACAAACCTATAATGCTTCCATGGGATTTGGAAATAATCATCTGCCGGTAGAATATAGATCTCAAGTTGGACCTTCAGAAATGGGTCTACTGTCCCAACGAGGCTGGAACTGTATGAGATGATAACGAAAGTTTCCTTCCACGATCTGTGCCCGATTTGGAATTAATGGTTTCCCCACAAATCGCAGTTGACTTTACAGATGCCAAGGAGGTCGATAGCTCGATAGAGTGGAGCAACCACCCAACTTGGCTTCCCTTCTCCATAGCAAACCGAAAGTAGGATGGAGCTCTCCAGCAGGTTACTGCAAAACTGCACCGCTAAGGGAGTGAAGACATACTTTTTGATTTACTCATTGTACAGTCCACCCTACAGCGGAGTAACTAGATATAACTGGGACCCACAGCAAATTGTTTTTCAGGCCCTCGAAATGTCTCGAAGGTTTTACCAATATTTATTGAAATTTATATTTATTCCTCTGCTGTAGTTACGCCCCTGCCACCACATCTATTCGACTGTTTCCCTTCTCCATCATTAATGCTCCTTCCCCTTGGAATGGAATAACGTATGGCTGTGCGTTTCGGAAGGAAACAAACTGCTGACGTCCCTGGAAAGTTTGCCCTGTGTTTATTCAATTTTTCCTTTTTGTTATTATCCCCTGGCTTTGTTAGTTTATGCTGAATTGGGCCCTTCGTACAGACTTGCCTTTCTCATTCCAAAAAAACACCGTCAGGCTGTAATTATACCCCCCCCAGCCCACAATAGAACAGCTTTCATGGGCCTGACAATGGCGCTGATTGTAAGAGGGGAGGTGGGGGCTGAGAGGCACGACTGACTGACAGCGTCTCTCTCTCAAATCCAGATGGGGAACCCACCTAGAGACAATGGCATCCATTATAAACCTGGCCACATTACAGGCTGCCTCGCCATTGGCTGCGCCACTTCCACATTGCACGTGTCACTGCAGCACAAAAACCGAAAGGCCCGATATCATCTCCAAAGAGACGGCTCCGTGTCATTTGCTGCTCAGCAAAGTGAAACTCGCTCCCCAGACTGAGTGAATATAGACAGATTTTGGTTCCTCTACCTGCTGTGATCTAATAGGCTCTTCCAAATCAGCCATAAGCCAACGGCACACTCTGCATTAATTCAATTGTTGTTCTGCTACAAAGTGCAACGTTCCACAACAAATGATAAGAAAAGCTTTACATTATGTTTTAGGTTCCTCTATCAGCAGCATCAGACTGGAGGGTCCAAGACCCACTGGGACTTCTGCCACAGGGGCCCCAACTCTGGCCTCGAGTCCCTTGCCCCCTCCGGACCCCCACTCTGGTTGCACTCCCCCCCCTCCGTGCCCCCTATTCTTGTTGCGGCCAGGGGGGAGGTCAGGGGGCAGCACGGGTTCTCAGGTGTGAGTGGATCTGGGTCAGCGGGGCCCATGAGAGCCAAGGCCAATTGGGTTTTTTCCCAGTGTTCCACCAGCCCAGTCTGACCCTGTCTATAAGCCTAAGGCAAATACAAGAGTCCTCTGCACTCAACCCATTATCAATATGTTTCAGACAGAGACATTTTGTGCATAGTAAAAGCAGCAAGTAAGTTGCAGGTAAAACTTAGTCCCTTTGTAAAATGTATAATGAAGCAATTGAATTCTTAATGAATCAGATGAAAATTGAGCGTAGGACTGGCCATGGGATGACTTTGACGTAGTTGTTCAGCTTAAATATATTGCAATATATGGACAAATAATCCTTGTTTTGCTTAAAAGTTAAGTTATTTTTTAGTAGCTTAAGGCACAAAATGTCCCAATGTCTTAAATATATTGATAATGGGTTGAGTGCAGAGGACTCTTGTAGTTGACTATATGTATTTTGTGGTCACAGCCTCATTGCACCCCCGCCTAATGGTTTTAAAAATTAGTGGTGAGCACAACTTTCCCTTGTTTGTTATAGTTATCAGCCTAAGGGGCCACTTCAGCCCTTGAGCAGTGAAGATCTGGGCCTCCAGAGAAACCCCCCTATAGATTGACTCACATAAATGCAATATAAATACCCAATCCAAGGCCGATAATTCACTAGATTCCAAGGCAGCATAGAAACCAGTGCATTCTGCATGAAAATGCATTTCATCCTGTTTTAGGCATTTAAAAGAACAAAACAAAGCCATTTTACTCAATGCTGGGATTTGTGAAGTCAACTTAAATTCCCAGTTGGTGTTGGTATTTATGGGGTGCACCTGGAAGCGTCATTGTATAGTTCTGATTGTCAGCTGTTAAGTCTTGTATAGAGGCTCATCATAGATAGAGACAGGAGAACAGTGAGAATTAATGTATAAGGGGCAGTCTATAATGTTGGTAGAAAAGATTAATAAAAGTGGCATTTTAAAAGGGGTAAACAGATCATATTTTCTAAGATTTGGAGACTGGAGACACTGCCGTGTCTAGTTAAACCACTAAACAGACATTTACCCAATTTCTGCCCTTCCTATAGCCGGAGCACAAACTCCAAGGGACCTGCACCCTGGTGTTCTACAAATGGACGGAATAAATTGCAGGGCTGGAGTGGAACTGAACATACTCATTGTGTTAATATGATTTCAGGTTACAGCTGAATAGATCAGCATGAATTGCTATTATTGTAATTATGGTTTATTTATAAGGTGCCCGTATTTTCCATGTTGTGCCGCCAAATAGAAGGAAACTGGAAGAACAAGAAGTGCCACAGAGGCAGCAGCTCCTGTAGCTCAAGGGCCCATATCCGTGGGGCTCTGTTGTACATTAGGATCTGGGGAGATTTAAAGCAGGCTGAACCCGCTGCTGTGTAGCAGAACTAAGTGGTGCCGAGTACTGTCCTGTATAAATGCAAAGAAAAACAGGCAATATTCTTTTTAACACACAATGGTGCAAACTGACCCCTGTTCTTAAGTAGTTAAAGGATCTTCCACCCAATGCATTGTACCTCCACAATATCTCTAAAAAAGGGGTAAGGAGTAATAAATAATACCCAATCCAGTGCTTTTCCTCTATGTGTTAACTAGGGAAGGGCATTATAATAAAATAGCCTGCGTTCCAGTACAGTGCAATCCCACCATATATCCTATAGAGGGGTACAGTATAATATAATAGAGCTGAGAAACTTCTGTCCTAATCCAGTGCACCCCACAATATATAAACGAATGGGGTACAGTATAAACCAATAGAGCAGAGCAGTCTCTGCCCCAATCCATTGCACCCCACAATATATAAACTTATGGGGGGACAGTATAATACAGCAGCCTGTGTCCCAGTACAGTGCAATCCCACTATACAGTATATACTCTGGAGGGATACAGTATAATATAATAGAGCTGAGAAACTTCTGTCCTAATCCAGTGCACCCCACAATATATAAACTAATGGGGTACACTATAAACCAATAGAGCAGAGCAGTCTCTGCCCCAATCCATTGTACCCCACAATATATAAACTAATGGGGGGACAGTATAATACAGCAGCCTGTGTCTCAGTACAGTGCAATCCCACTATATATACACTATTCTGGAGTAGAGATGTCGCGAACTGTTCGCCGGCGAACTTGTTCGCGCGAACATCGGGTGTTCGCGCTCGCCGGAAGTTCGCGAACGTCGCGCGACGTTCGCCATTTTGGGTTCGCCATTGTTGGCGCTTTTTTTTGCCCTCTCACCCCAGACCAGCAGGTACATGGCAGCCAATCAGGAAGCTCTCCCCTGGACCACTCCCCTTCCCTATAAAAACCGAAGCCCTGCAGCGTTTTTTCACTCTGCCTGTGTGTGCTGAAGAGATAGTGTAGGGAGAGAGCTGCTGCCTGTTAGTGATTTCAGGGACAGTTGAAAGTTTGCTGGCTAGTAATCGTTTTGATACTGCTCTGTTATTGGAGGGACAGAAGTCTGCAGGGGTTTGAGGGACATTTAAGCTTAGGTAGCTTTGCTGGCTAGTAATCTACCTTCTACTGCAGTGCTCTGTATGTAGCTGCAGTGGGCAGCTGTCCTGCTTCTGATCTCATCTGCTGACTGCTGCAATAACAGTAGTCCTTGTAAGGACTGCTTTTATTTATTTTTTTGTTGTTTTACTACTACTACTACTACTACTACTATAAGAGCCCAGTGCTATTAGTCTAGCAGTGTTGGGGAGTGGGACTGGTGTGCTAATCTGCTGCTCCTAGTAGTTCAGCAGCACCAACTTTAATTTTTTTTTTTTAATATTCATTTTTTTTTATTTTACTTTTTTTTATTTTACTACCGCTGTAGTAGTGTATAAGTTGACCTTTTAGGCATTATTTGCCCTGTAGGCATTATTTGCACACTGTTTTCTTCAACCCGCCATCTAGCTGTGTGACCTTGTTCACATTCTGTCTAAATATCCATAATATTACCGTCTCCAGAAAAAACACCGGAGTGACTTTTTTCAAGCAGCATTCATATATTTTACGTAATCCGTATCCACCGCTGTAGTAGTGTATACGTTGACCTTGTAGGCATTATTTGCACAGTGTTTTCTTCAACCTAGGTCACAAAAGTGTCGATTACCTGACCTTTATTAAAATGAATGAGGGGTGGATCTCGGAGGGTTACTGCACGCCAACGACGTTGACCTTGTAGGCATTGTTTGCCCAGTTTTTTTGGCCGCAGCCACTGAAGCACAGAGGCCAGAAAAAATATGCCATATAAATGCTGAAAATAGTCATTTTTTGCCATACGTTGACTCAACGTATATGGCAAAAAATGACTATTTTCAGCATTTATATGGCATATTTTTTCTGGCAACTGTGCTTCAGTGGCTGCGTCCAAAAAAACTGGGCAAACAATGTCTACAAGGTCAACGTATGGCGAAAAATGACTATTTTCAGCATTTATATGGCATATTTTTTCTGGCAACTGTGCTTCAGTGGCTGCGTCCAAAAAAACTGGGCAAACAATGCCTACAAGGTCAACGTATGGCAGTTGTTTAAAGAGAACAGTAGATTACTAGCCAGCAAAGCTACCTAAGCTAAAATGTCCCTCAAATCCCTGCAGACTTCTGTCCCTCCAATACAGAGCAGTATCAAGCAGATTACTAGCCAGCAAACTTACTATCATCTGTCCCTGAAATCACTAACAGCTCTCCCCCTACACTATCTCTTCCAAGCACACACAGGCAGATTTTTCAGATACATTTTTGCCCTTGATCCCCCTCTGGCATGCCACTGTCCAGGTCGTTGCACCCTTTAAACAACTTTAAAATCATTTTTCTGGCCAGAAATGTCTTTTCTAGATGTTAAAGTTCGCCTTCCCATTGAAGTCTATGGGGTTCGCGAACCGTTCGCGAACCGCTCGCATTTTTGCGCAAGTTCGCGAATATGTTCGCGAACTTTTTTTCCGACGTTCGCTACATCCCTATTCTGGAGGGATACAGTATAATATAATAAAACTGAGAAAATTCTGTCCTAATCCAGTGCACCCCACAATATATCAACTATGGGGTACACTATAATAAAACAAAACCTAGCAGTCGTATCCCAGACCAGTGCACCCTGTTATATATAACCCTATGAGGTACAGTATAATACAGTAAAACACTGCAGCATCTGTTCCAATTCAGTGCACCTCACTATATATAACTTAATGAGGTACGATATAATATAGCAGCCTTTTTCCCAAACTAGTGCACCCCAAATATACTGTATATAGAAACTAATATATATAAATAAATATAAGATGATGGGATACAGTATAAACCAGTAATGTAGAGCAGCCCCTGTCTCAATCCAGTGCAACCCACTATATATAAACTAATGGGGTACAGTATAAAAAAATTAAAACCTAGCAAACCTGTCCCAACCAGTGCACCCCACTATAAATAAACTAATGCTGTACCGTATAATAAAGTAAAACCTAGCAGCCCTGTCCCAACAAGTGCACCCCACTATAAATAAACTAATGCTGTACCGTATAATAAAGTAAAACCTAGCAGCCCTGTCCCAACAAGTGCACCCCACTATAAATAAACTAATGGGGTACAGTATAATAAAGTAAAACCTAGCACCCCTGTCCCAACCAGTGTCCCCCACTATAAATAAACAAATGCTGTATAGTATAATAAAGTAAAACCTAGCAGCCCTGTCCCAACCAGTGTACCCCACTATAAATAAACAAATGGGGTACAGTATAATACAGTAAAACCTAGAAGCCTTGTCCCAACCAGTGCACCCCACAATATATAAACAAATGGGGTACAGTATAACCCAGAAAATCAGAGCAGTCTCTGCCCAAGACCAGTGCACCCCCAATCCAATGCGCAGTGACATGGTGAACCCTTTATCTCAACCTGTGCCATATTACATATATATTAAAGCTTTACCCAGTAGGTTATGGTGTAAAAGAACAGAAGGCAGAGCACTGGTACAGGACAAGCAACTTTATGGAGCAAGAGTAACACAAGCTATGCTGCAGAATAACACAAAAACAATTCCCGTATATACTTGAGTATAAGCCGTCCCGAGTATAAGCCGAGGTACCTAATTTTACCTCCAAAAACTGGGAAAGCTTATTGACTCGAGTATAAGCCGAGGGTTAGAAATGCAGCAGCTTCTGGAAAGTTTCAATCAAAAAATTGAGGGTTTCTGCTCCCATTGGAGGTGCCGGCGTCTTGTTTTTGGATGCCGGCGACCATTCTTGGACGCCGGGAATATTCTTGGAGACTATTCTTGGACGCCAGCGACTATTCTTGGACGCCGGCGACTATTCTTAGGCTTGACCCGAGTATAAGCCGAGGTAGAGTTTTTCAGCATATTTTGGGGGCTGAAAAACTCGGCTTATACTCGAGTATATACGGTATTGGCTTTCCAAGCGGGAGGCCCATAAATATAGTACAGGTATGGGACCTGTTATCCAGAATGCTCAGGACCTAGGGTTTTCTGGATAATGGATTTCCATAATTTGGATGCCCATACTTTAAGTCTACTAAAAAAATCATTTTAATATAGAATAAACCCAATGGGACTGTTATGCCACCAATATTCATTATATATTAGTTGGGATCAAGTACAAGCTACTGTTTTATTATTACAGAGTAAAAGGAAATCCTTTTTTAAAATGCTAATTATTTGATTAATTTGAGTCCATGGGAGATGACTTTCCCGTAATTTGGAACTTTCTGGATAACGGGTTGCCGGATAACGGATCCCATACCTGGGAAGTACTCATGTTTTCTACAGCTCAGTTCACTGAACTCTGTCTCCGTTGGCTTTTCCTTTCAAGCCGTGTTTACCTATATATTCATTTCTCCTTGGCGTTATTATGGGTTGAGATCACGGAGCAAGTTCTAATAGCACAGCTGACATCCTAAATAAGTGTTTAGTGGGTATCTGCTGTGAAGAAGAAAATAATAATTTGCTCTTTGAAGAATCGTCTTTATATTCATGTTGAATATACGGGTATGGGATCCGTTATCCGGAAACCCATTATCTAGAAATTTCCAAATGTTATCCAAATAGTCCAAATTTTTTAAAAAAATTTCCCTTTTCTGTGTAATAATAAAACAGTAGCTTGTACTTGATCCCAACTAAGATATAATTAATCCTTATTGGAAGCAAAACCAACCTATTGGGTTTATTTCATTTTTTTTAGTAGATTTAAGGGATGGAGATCCAAATTACAGAAATATCCCTTATCTGGAAAACCCAATGTTCCAGGAGTTCTGGATAACTGGCTCCATACCTCTACATAATGATTCAATGTTTGCAAAGATTCAACCAACATTAAATGATGTCAATCTGGTCAATTACTGTAATTATATAAAAGAACCTGAGTGTGTTATAAGGTGAACTGTAAATATAAACATTTTTGCAGGAAACAGTTACATAGAGAATAAAAAATTTACTGGCACAGTGTGCAATTAAATGGGAAATATATATATATCACTGGCAGTTAGGCTGGATCAACTGGCAGTTAGGCAGGTTAAAAAAAAAGTTAAAAGGTTGAATTTGATGGACATGTATCTTTTTTCAACCTAACTTACTATGTATGTAAATCACACAGTGGGGCTCATTTATCAACACTGGGCAAATTTGACCATGGGCAGTAGCCTATAGGAACCAATCAGCGAGTGGCTTTTTTTTTTAGCCAGCTGCAGGTAGAACAATGAATGCAACAATTTGATTGGTTGCCATGGGTTACTGCCCACGGGCAAATTTGCCCAGTGTTGATAAATGACCCCCAGTGTGGCTTTATTATAATCACAATGTTGAAAAAAAAAAAGATATCACTGATTTGTTGCTAGGGGTTACTGCCCAGGGGCAAATTTGCCCAGTGTTGATAAATGACCCCCAGTGGGGCTTATTTATATACATTGTTTATCTAGCAGCTGGCTGAAAAAAAATATATCACTGATTGGTTGATAGGGGTTACTGCCCAGGGGCAAATTTGCCCAGTGTTGATAAATAAGTCCCAGTGTCTACACTGGTTCACGTGGCTTCATGGTCAATGATTAGAATATATTATGATATGGGTCAATGCTCAATGGCCAATGACCATTCTATAACATCAGAGCAGAGATAAATGAAATATAGAGGAGCCCTTACCTTGTACAATAAGATACACTTGGGAGGTGTGAGGTTTATCCTCAGTCTGGAAGGAGCACGTATATAAACCTTCATCAGCAACATCTACATGGGTGATAACAATGCTATACTCGGTCTTGGTGTTGGTCAGCAGCTGCACGCGCGTGTCTATGGACCACTTGTCTTTTCCAGCATAAAGGATGTTGGATCGATTCAACCAGGCCACTCGGGTCACTTTGTCATCAATTAAACAACTGGGGGGAGAAGAAGGAAAAGGTAAGGAGTGACATGAAACAAAATCAGGATCCTTATAGTTCAACATCGATCATCCAGCACTACCCCATGCATATTCTGCCTAAACACAACACAAAAACCACACAAACCCATACACCTGCCTTTGTCTTCCCAAACGTTTCTCCAAAGATAAGGATTACTGTTTAGCATGTGTTACTGCATGAGCCAATTAGAATCATGGTTGGATGGTTCAAATCTGATGCCTGACATTTTTCATTGCATATATATATATATATATGGATGGAAAAGCAATCAATTAAGTTGAGAATGGTGCAGTTGGTGTTCTTCTCAATGTACTTTGAGAGCGACCATCCTTCTGGCTACAATGGACACCAATCTTTGAGACTGATTGTCCATTAACCTCACACATGGCTTTAGGGCTGAGCTCAAAGGTTTAAGAAAGTGGGAATGGTAAGATTTGTGGCAGTAGAGCCCCTTTGAGAACCACACATGTCACAAGAAACGTGTTTTGGGTTTAGTCCTGCCAAGAAATGCCTGCATTTGATGACTATGGCCAGCAATAGACATACTGTATACACATGAGGAGATACTTACTCATCTGGCTTCATCTTGGGCAGTCCCTAAAGGACGGCTTACTTGCTGCATTTAGATAAAATGAGAAAGTTTTGGTTCCAACCATAGACAACTATGGTTGACTTTTCAGTTCAATCCCCCACTAGAGGTCCAACCTCAAGTCAAACCCTCCCTTAGCTGACAACATGGTTACAGATATAGAGAATTATCTGTGCATAACTTCCAGCCATAGTTCCAAAATTATCCAAAGCAGAAAGTTTTCACCAGAAATCAAACCCTACTTGACCTTCAAGCTGGGTTTTTCAGGTATATCTACAAGAGCTGACATTCAGGTTGACATGGGACAAGCTCTTCCTCATGTGAGGCCACAGTTTTGAACCACCATAATAATCAGCATAATGCTCTTTTTCAATCTATAAGCAGTTGCACGATGCTTTGGAAAAGTAAAAATCAAATCTAATTGTTAGAGTCTATCTCAGAAGGCTTCATGCCCTTTATGTACTTAATTGTACATTGGATATGAATATACATTAAGCACATTTTGCACAATATTTAAGGCATGATTTGAAGTGAAAGACATTCAAGATGACATAAAGTTATTTGGCCACAGCAGCTTTTTTATTTTGTATATATAAGAATTGACCAACTGTGTCCTACAACCTGGAGTCAAGGCAGGAAGCCAAGAGGTATAATATAATGCCTTGGCCTGTAATACAGAACCATGACTGGAGGATTTCTGGATAATATTAACCTAATCCACCAGTGGGTAACCTACAATAGAACTGTAAATTGATACAACTTCTGATTTGATGGCAGAAATGATACATCTCTGTAATGGAACAGTCACATAATCAAGGGTTGGACTGGGCTGGTAGAACACTGGGAAAAAATCTGGTGTACCCGGCTCCCTGCCTGAGGCCTCTGGCCTCCCTCTCCAGCACCGGTCGGGGTGCAGGGGTTTGTGGCTGGGGCAGAGGGCCTGGAGGGGGCTTTTCGACAGGAGCAGGGGGCCCCCAATTACCACGCTAAAGGATACATTATTTTAGCTGCCATCCATGTAGAGTTTGATTTGGGGCAAGTTCAGAAACCAATTAGATGGTAGTGAACTCCTGTGTTTAATACAATTCCTAGAGCTGCTACATGTATTGTATATGTTCTTTTGTATTATTCCAATGTATGGTTTAAATGGGGCAGCCTATACAAGTATACAGTTGTGGGTAGGCGTTTCCATTCATTCAGCTGAACAAGACTGATAAACAGCACAATCATTGCTCAGATCTCCCCAAGGCCTATCTGCGGATACTGATATTTTACCTACTATTATATATTCCTGCCTTCAGCATTAATTAATAATGCATCAGCCCTCCCCCTCTTTTTTAACCGAGTCCCCTCTGTTATTATTAAGGATGGCACAGAATTCCCTGTCCACATCCCTCTGCTGCCATCAGTGTGTGCACAAAAGTGTTGTTGTTACATAAGGACCCGAGTAAAACTGAGCAGTCCCCCCTTCTTCAGTCTGACTTTTTTTTCCTCGGGGAGACATTCCTTTTATAATAAAACTCCCCTGATAAGGCATCAGAGTCTCAACATGTCAAGATTGATCTGCAAAGCTGCCCGTGGAGAGATCATAATGTAGTTATGATTACTGGGAGATGGACACATAAATCACAAGAACACACACACTGCATTAACTCTTCCCCCGCTCGGGCTGTCATGTTATTAAAGAAGAATTTTCGGAACACCTTGCTTCTTATGCGCCCTCTATTCCAGCATTGAGAAAGGATCTTTCATGAATGTGTGTAAGGATAGTTGTGTATAGTCTTATAATACACAAGAGCCATGAATATCCTTATAAACGCTGCTTAGTGATGTCATTGGTTATAATCGGAGCTTAGTCATTTCTGTCACATGACTCAGCCTTCGGCCTTGTGCTTTTATATGGTCATGGATCTCCTCGGTAACTTATAATATCCTTTTTTTCTACAGTGTTGGGTTCCAATTCCCATGGCCCAACTATTTTCTCTGTTTGGTTATAACAAGGTTATACTGTCACAGCAGTTTCCCTGCTCTAGAATCCATGACAGTAAGTTACCATCTCACTCCGACTGCTGATTAGGCTGGTACCTCCATTCCACTGCTTAGGATGACTTTATGGGATCCAGGCAGTCATATAGGGTAGAAGACTTATGCAGATCCAGGCTTAGAAGCATTGGTGCCCAAGGCCTGGCAATCTAGATGATCAATAGATCTTCCCATTCTACTGCTTAGGCCCCCTCTCTATGGAATCCAGATACATCTTACTATTCTGCTGTTTAGGTCTACTCTATGGAATCCAGATACATCTTACTATTCTGCTGCTTAGGTCTACTTTATGGGATCCAGATACATCTTTCTATTCTGCTGCTTAGGTGCACTCTATGGGATCCAGACAGATCTTGCCATTTTTCTGCGTAGGTCAACTCTATGGGATCCAGATAGATCTCCCATTTTACTGCTTAGGTCCACTCTATGGAATCCAGACAGATTTTCCCATTCGATTGCTTAGGGCCACTCTATGGGATCCAGATAGATCTCCCATTCTACTGCTTAGGGCCACTCTATGGGATCCAGATAGATCTTCCCATTTTACTGCTTAGGTCAACTCTATGGAAACCAGATATACCTTCCCATTCTATTGCTTAGGGCCACTCTATGGAATCCAGACACTGGCAGTCATATAGTGGGAGAAACTATAGCAAATAGTATTAGTGGCCAAAGCAGCTAACTCCCTGTATGTTTTGAAGCCTTTTGTAGCGCCACAACTCACTCCCATCTACTGCTCTCTCTTTTTTCTTCCCCATCTATCATTCCAGGTCCTAATGCGCCCCACCCCCCCTAATTTCTCCAAGGCAAGTGTCTCTTTTGCCTACCCCTAGCTCCATTCCTGTACTATTGGGTACTTGAACTGAAAACATGAACTGGTAGACCTTTTATTTTGAAGTTTAGAAAAATCTGGTTAAGGAAAGCACACACTAATTTCAATACTAACGACCAATGTGTTTCTGCCTTATAAATTGGGAATTTATGATATGACAAGCTAATGCAGTAGGACAAATCTAACAGATTTTAAAAAAGGCTGGATCGCTGGTAGCCAAATTTGCAGAAGGCTTGGGCACGCAGCAGAGCGATTTCATGTGCCAAGGGGAACATGCTGAAAATCATGATGGCATATGGCAACAAGGGAAGAGAAGCATAGAGACAATCGGCATTTCAGAAACAAGATCAATGCATATGGTGGCAGGCAGAGCACACAATATGGAATTTTGGAGCGATGGAAGAAATAGTAATGGTGCCTAGATATGGACAACTTTGTTTGGTCTTCAGGGACATCTGTCTTTTAAGAACTGTGCAGCTGTTCATTGGCATTCTTCAAGGGATTTAAACTGGAATATCTCCATACTCTTGACTGAGGCCTAGCGTTAGACATTGCAGTGCTGTGCCACAGGGCAGCCATCTTTTAAAAATAACTGGGTGGTAGAATATTGGCAAAACTGAAGGTCAGTGGACATGCTTGACCTGGTCCCCGTCTCTGCTGATGGAGTAGTCAGTTAATGGGCAATTGTGGTTGGTACTTTATCTGTGGGTACTAATAATTTACTATAATGTATTTCTGCCTTCAGCATTAATTACACATGCTCAGGCAGAACCACAACATTCCATACAATCACCTGGACTGGCAAATTGGTATGTTTAGGGCTTTATATTATTATACAAAAAATAGTATATGTCCGACAGGGGCACTGTGACAATTCCAAATACCAACAGGTGGGGACCTTATCCACCTTTAACACCTTTAAAAGCTAAAGATGGCAATGAAATCAAATAAATACATTTATTAGTATTAATATCATATGTATTTCATTAGACAAGACAAAAATTTAGCAAGTCTAATATACAACAAAGACGGGTATCAAGGGAATAATCAACATGATGTATTAGAATAAATGCAAACCCTCACATTCAAAAATTTTCAGGGCGTTAAATCCCGCAATTTTTATGTTTTTTTTTTCTAGATTTCAAGATATTTGCAGTTTTCAAACTCCTAATATCATGAACTTTAAACAACAGTGCCCCCTGCTGCTCAATTTAGACTTGTATTGTTGCTTTGCTTAGAACTGCCCAGACAAACCAGTGAACAAAATGAACAGCAAGTGGCACTGTTGTTGTAATTTAAAAAACTGCTAATATCTAGAGAAAAAAATAAAGAAAAAAAATATGTAATTTCTTTGTTTTGTGGGTTTTTGTTGCTTTAATATAACTAAAATTATTGTATTTATTTATTTGATACTTATGTCTAGTACAAACTGAGACGCCCTCACTGTTAAAACATGGAAGCTTTTTCCTATTTAGCTGGAGTGACTTTTCTGCCTGTATGAGAAGCCAATAAAAGAGTGTTTATGTCTCCATAAAAATGTCAGTTTTGACGTTAACAAAAGATTCATCTCACCTTGATCTAATTCTGTGTTTGTCTTTATGATATGCACTTATCAAATGGATCAGCCACTGAGCCTCTCGCTCGGATTATTGGAACTGATATTTGCATTAGTATTTCTGGAGCAGTTTTCTTATGCTGAGCAGACCTGGGTTTTTCTGCAGAACAGATCGTTCTGTAATTTGGATCCTCAAACCTTAAGTCTACTAGAAAATCATGTAAATATTAATCAGATCCAATAGGCTGGTTTCGCATCCAATAAGGATTAATTATATCTTGGATCAAGTGTAAGGTAATGGTTTATTATATCAGAGAAGAAGGAATATTTATATATTTATATATCTGGCCAGTCCTACGCTCAAGGGCCAGACTGGCCATATATATATATATATATATATATATATATATATATATATATATATATATATATATATATTTATTTATTTATTTCCTGACTTTGTCCCTGACAGATATCTGTCAAGCATGTTTGAAAATCTTGTTGGAGGTGAGGACCTCATTGATGTATTGATGAGGACCTCTCCCAACAGCCTGCATTGACCTCAATGTGATATAATCATTGGCCTGAGGGCCAGAAGATCAGCTCAAAATGGCCATATTAGGCAAGGAGTAGCTCATATTTCAGCCTCCTTCATGTGTATGGCCACCTTAAGTGTTTAAATTTAGGAGGAAAGTGTAATAAAAGTCTCACCAACACTTATCTATTTAACCAACACCAACCAATCAGGAGGTTTGAAAGCAAACATCTGATTGGTTGCTCTGGGTCATTAGACCTGGGACAAATTTGATGAGGTTTATTACATCAACCCTGTGGGGTTATCTTCATGCAACAGCAATATGAATTAGAGGTATCCAGGGGCTCATCAACTTTCATTTATATAGGAAAATGGGGGCCACCAGAAAACATCACATATAGATGTGTGCGGGACAATGAAAGCTAATGGACAACAATTGTTTATCTCTGTCTTGGAATGAAAAACATTATCCATTAATAGTTCTTCCTATTAACTGACTGCACATCTCCCAATGAAGCAGCTAATGTTGGCAAATAAACTGTTAGAGTATAGGCAAGATAAGTTGTGTTGACCCCATAATGTTGAGAAATGAGGTTTAGCAACAATAGTAAGACCCTCTGTGGCCTGTTCTCTGTTGGCTTTGTTCATGTTAATGCACAAAGATTTATCAGCCTTAGTTAACTCTTTGTTGATTGTACTTCAGTATGCCTTGACATCATCCTAGTTTCTCTTCAGATTTTAATTACCCCATCAGTACAGACGGGCAACAAAGCAATTCACTGCAGACTCATCTGGCAGAGGTTGAGAAATGAATAAGGATTGCTTTATAAATACAAAGATGCCATCAAATGCAGCCATTCTGCACTTGTACAACGTCATGTTCCTTGATTAATGACCCTTGGAAGGTCGCGTCAAGCATCTGTCAAACTGAGAAAATGTGTGTTCTGTTCCCACGAGCTCAGAACTTTCCGAGGTGCAGGGTTTGTTTTTGTACTGACTGATGCAAATGAAGCTGGGAAGTGGGGATTTCATTAAAAGGCTGATGAGGGAGGTGGGAGGTGAGAAGGAAAATAGAAATGAGGGGTAGTGGGGGGGGGGAGCAGACTGAAATGCCCAAAAGAGTCTGCAAAACTTGTTCATGTTGACACTGAACTTTCCCATGTCTTATTCATCAGTGATGATTAACTACAACTCCCAGAATACTTTCATCTTTGCATGCCAGGACTGATCAGCTACTTGTAAACATGGAGGTCACATGGTGAGTAACACCAGTGGCTGGTTCCATTGACAGTTTGCTTCTAAGGGAATGTGTAATAACTGTTCATAATAAACTGCATAGACAGAGGGGCAAGTCCTATATGAGGCCAAGATATGGGAAGGTGGCAAGCAAACAGAGTCCTGGAAATGGGCCAGAAGATGCAGAAAACTCAGGAGACAGCAAATGGGCAGGACCCAGGAACAGGAAAGGAATACAGGAACCAGGCAGAAAATCAGGAGCCAGGCAGAGAATCAGGAACCAGAGAGAGAATCAGGAACCAGAGAGAGAAACAGAAAGTAGACAGGGGATCAGGATCCAGACAGGGGATCATGAACCAGGCAGAGAACCGGGAACCAGTTAAAAAATATAAACTAGGCATAAAATTGGGAATCAGGCAGAAAATCAGGAACCAGGCAGAAAATCAGGAACCATGCAGAGGATCAGGAACCAGGTAGAGAATCAGGAACCAGGCAGATAACCAGGAACCAGGCAGAGGATCAGGGACCAGGTAGAGGACAAGGAACCAGACAGAGAAAAAGAAAACAGACAGGGGATCAGGAACCAGACAGAGAATCAGGAACTAGGCAGAGAATCAGGATCCAGGCAGAGGATAAGGGGCCAAACAGGGGATCAGGAACCAGGAAGGGGTCTCAGGAAATAGGCAGGAGTTCAGGAACCAGACAGAAAATCGGGGACCAGGAACCAGGTAGAGGCCGAGAAACTAGGCAGGGAATGAAGAGACCAAGAAACAACAGAATAGATTTAAGAAAATGAGCTAACAATGATCAGTGGTGGCTTCAAGTAGGTTTATATAGGCTCTTGATTACTACCTAACTAGATTACTCATATATTTGAGTCCAATACCTTCCTGTGGCCCAACAGAGAAATGCACCACCAGGTTGTTACACAGGTCGGGCTTTGACTACAGACACTTTTGGGAGCTGCAGACAATCAACAATAAATGCTAGTCACTAAAGTCTAAGTCACTAAACCAGTCAATAAAGGAGACTAATGAAAATGGAAGCACACAGAAGAAAAAACTGATACAGGTATAAACATAAACATGAGAGTTGATGTAGAAAAGGAGAGAGAGAAATCAAAAGAGCAGCCAGGACATTACTAGAAAACTCAAGCAAAATGAAAGCAATTGTAGAGGGAATTTTTGCATGGGCATGGAGAACCCAGATGATAGGTATAAAGTAGGGGTCAACTGTCAGGAGAAAAGCAATATAGGCAAAACCAAGATCAAGGAGTGAGGTTGCAGGCATCATAGGATCTCTGTGTCTACCGGAACAGGACAGGCTGGGCATGGAGAACAAGCCACAGTGATCAAACACAGACTGCTGGGACTGCAGTGGATTAATTAGTAATGCAGGTCTTGTGGCACAGGTGGGTGCAGTTGACAATTAGCTCAGAAGCAAAGGGCAGTTAATTAGAAAGACTTAGATCAGAGATGCTGATTAACTATTCACATTTGGTACCAGGCTGATAAGGACCCATACTGGGCTCCTAACAATCTCCTTTTCATCAGACTTTTCTAATTACAATAACTTCATTCTCTTTATTATTGGGTTCACGTTTGGACTGCGGTAAACTTACAAAAAGTCATTAGTTCTAATGGAAAATGGTGTGGGACCTTAATACAGAAACCCGCTGTCAGGAAACATTAATAGGACCTTGGGCCTTGTTTCTAAAGACTTGAGCTCCAAAGCTCAGAGATAAGTCAGAGCCAAGCCAAGACTGAGCTTCTTCTGTGTCTGAGCAGCAGTGCACTGGCCAGGTCAGAATACAGAATATAAAGTAATGGGACCTCAACTATTTTATTGGTACTGGCTTCCTGGTGATTGTGGGTTCCTTTTAGATCCATGGACCTATATTATAATTTGGCAAAATGATTACCTTTTAAACTGAAATTTGATTAGGATTCATATGGATAATGATCATACTGAGCGGAAAATGCCATCAGCTGAAGACCACATTGGGCCATTGATGTGGTTCCTTAGTTTCTTAAATTGGGGGCCTAAACATCAGGGTCTGTTGTGACCTTGGCAAACAAACAGATCTTCCTAAGTAAGTCCAACATTATACGAGGTACAAAACCTACAAAACCCTTGTAGCTGAAGGACAATGCTGATCTTATCACCCATGGGATGACTTATAGGGCGAATTGATCACAGAAGTCCTTAGTCTCCTGCAACATCGATCCTGTGAGTCACATACCAAGCACTTACTATTCTTGATCAGCCCCTTTGATCCTCAAGATGATGAAACTGCCCTGTGTGGTTTTACTCTAAGGGACCCTTCACTCAGATCTAATCTGATCTTTGTTGGTCTCCTTGGCCTTCTGAAAACAGAGCAGTTATTTCTGTCCTTTCATGGCTGCATACCGCCTACGCAACTATTTCTTCAGCTTCTCTTTTATCTGCAATTCTTCTGTACCCTCATACATTTTGTCCCTGTGGATTATTAGTATCAGACTGGGTTGGATGAGTGTTTGAACATGCTTGTTTGTTGTATGTATTTGTCTTGTGACTTGGGACTAATATATAAGTGCAGGGTGAAGCTAACATAGTGAAAATAAACATAATCATATTTCAAATAAACTGTATTCATTTATAAATGTATATTCTATATGTTTCTACGATTATAGATATCTAATAAAGAATCAAACAAATTTGGAAATGCATAGTAATTGGTACCGGCAACACTGTAGGATGCGAGAAGGTAAAGCTGTGATTTGCTAGCCACATCATACCATGCTTCTGGGGGGAATCATTTTAGACCAGAGAGGATCCTTGGGAAGCGCTTCATGATTTCAAAGAGTTCAAAGTAAGTTACAACCAAAATTCATGCCCCATATAAAAAAATGTAGAAAATAAATAAAATATTTTTGTCCTTTATGGTACACTAGATGAATGATGAGACAAGATAAATGAATTGGCTGTGTAATAACCCAAAAAGACATAGCAGGATAAATATTAAACCAGTCCAATGTATAGTAACCCAAGAACAAATTGGCCATCACTTATTAATCCCGTAAATTAGAGTAGAAGAGCCCACAGGGTTGAATTTAATTTGAGGGAGCCTGGAGGCCAGCATCCTCCATCGCCCCTTAGTGCCTGCCTGGAGGATTGCAGACATGTGTAGCCTTTATTTCTACTGGAGCATCTCCAGAATCAAGGAAATTACTGGGGGCCGTCCCTTAATTTATGCCGCCCTAGGACAGGGCCTTTGTGCGCTTGCTGCAAATCTGGAGTCCTATTTAGGACCTATAAATTAGTATAAAGTGAATGG